>NW_010241753.1:0-59524 GCF_000690775.1 Eurypyga helias | reverse complement strand
GAATGCCTGAATATGTTTTAAAAATAAAGTCTAAGTTAAATACACAGAGGGCTTTTCTTTCACCGAGAGGATAAATAAGAATTTTCTCATCTCATGCTAAAGGTCTGTAAGCAGGAGCTTTAATGGAGTTCAGGAAATGTGTATGAATAGATATATATAACTATTACTTAGGCAACCATTTAATCTCTTGAAGGATTCAATGGTTTACCAAATTAAGAACAGAAATTAATGTTTTCCTGGGATCTAGGGGTAATCTTAATTTTTTTTTCCCCCCCCTCAGTGTCTGGTGACATGGCTACCTGTATTCCTGTTTTGTGAAGAAAGCCATAAAGAAACAAGTGATAGACTTGTAATCATTCTAGCCTGTAAGTGTTCAGACTTGATGTGGAACTGGAAATGATAGGTCTTGGTCTACTCAGTCTATTGCCTTTGTCTTTTCTTCCTATGACACGCTGCATTGTAAGCTTCAATTGTTACTATATGGCAGGAATCTTAATCATTCTCATTAAACTGAAGGAGGTATTAAAATTCTACTCTGATGAACACCAGAGAAAATACTTGTTTGAGGGAGAAATAGAATATTTGTATCTGTCTATGAACCATTATGATGCTATTAGTACCTTGAAGTGACTTATTCTCTTACATCTGCTATCTGATATCAGGATGCTTCTTGGCTAGCAGCTGTAGAGATTACCCTTCCGAGCTGAAGTTCTAGAATGGCTCAATATAATGCAAAATTGTAAACCAGTAAGTTTGTGTAAGATATAAATGCTTGAATGCTTTTAAAGCTATTTGTTTGACAGGTTTTGGGGAAAAAAGATATAATGCTTAGCGTTCCCATTCATAGTGCTACAAAAATGTATTATTCACTGAGATTAAATTACAATATTATTGAAATGAAAATATGCATATATGGTCACTCTTTTATGGAATCTTGATAACAGTTTTAAAAAATGTGCCAACTTAGCTGATGATTAAAAAAACCCCCGCACATCCTCCTGCTGTGCTGTGGTTACCAGAGTTCTGCAACAGCATTATGATGCTTGCTTTATAAGGAGGGCATACTCTGCATTCATTTTACTTCATTCAGCCTATTTTTTTGTTATTCTCAGAAAGGTAGTTCAATAAAGAAGGCACTACAGTTTGCATCAGTAAGCACTACTTATACATACATTGGATTTAATAATATATGAAGATAATCCTTCTGGCTTTAATATGCAATCTTAGAGATTGATACAGTTTTGACTATAGAACAGAATATTGCCAGTATAAATTCGGTCAAAAGTCTGAGTCTTGGAACTAATACAAAAGTTATGCTCCCTCCACAGACAAGCATGTGAATACATACAAATGATTTATCTCAGCATCTTGGTTTCTTTTTTCGTTAAGAGTTACAGCCCTCTACACAATACTTTCTTTGTTTCAGCAACATTTTCTGGAATGCTGCCCAGCACTGTTTGTTCTTACAGTAGGTGGAAATTAAAAGAATATAAAGGTGCCAAAACTAAATAGAAACTATTATTCTTCCAAACCTAAGCTTTTCATTCCTATCATCCTTAGCCTGTTGGGCTAAGCAGTCTAAACTAAACATCTCTCATATTTGTTAAAAATTAACTGGAAGCTACTAACGAACCATTTTCTCTCATTTAACTATTAAACTTTGAGAAACCTTTAACTTATGGAAACGTTGTGTTTCTGTAGAATGACATCCTGCCTTGGAGGAGAAAGTATTTTCATTGCATTTGCGGAGGCTCAGGTATGATGAAGTTCCTTACACAGCACATGAATTTGGGAATGATCCTGGCTCTAGTCTTCACATACCAGTGAATACCCTGAATATGCAAATAGATTTGGCTGCTGTGTCCTAAATATTGTTAAAAATCAACAATGACTGTGAGCTGTTCAAAACTGCAGCCTCCTGTGCAAGGGTCCTGATACGTGAAGATACTTCTGCAAACTGTGGACAAGAAGAGCAGTGTGAGCTCTGTCTGATAGCAGGGTCTAACCCTGCCTGTGCAGACACAAGCTGCTGCGTGCTGCTTTTGCTCAGTTGCCCTTGATGTTGGTCAAGACTGTATTCAAGCATTGTGTACAGCAGCTATGAACTTAGCAGCTGTGAAGCACTTTTAGAAAGTGTTACAAGAAAATTAATAAAAGCAGAAGTAATATTAATATAATTATTATTCCTCTGTTGCTGCATTTATCCCTACAATTAGGCTCCCATTCTACTATCTGATGTTCATACCAATTAGAAGAGGTGGTGGGACAGTTTACAGCTCAAACCAGCAAGGGCTGATAAAGGAAAGGCGTATCCTTATGCTCTTTGTTCTCTTATTTTCTTTTTTTGCCTACATTAGAAACTTGTTAGGGTCCATGGCTGTGCCCTGCTGGTTGGGCAAAGCATGACATGACTGATCAATAAAAACACTCAAAACTGAGATATGATGCAGAGTAATGACAGGATATAGCTTGTATTAGGATTTACCCTGGGGGGAAGGAAATAAATTGATGAGCAATACTAAATTGTAAAAAAAAGGTTAAAATAGGAAGATTTGTTAACAGAATATCCTAAACCACAGAGTGTCACCTTTCTAGTTTCTGTTTTGTTTTGCATTTTCTTCCGTGATTTTAGAGGAAGGAAGAATACTTTACACTAACTGCTGTAGTCAATGTGAAAAAAACCACCTGGTTTTGCATTTGTTTTGGAGACTGTTTTTTGAATTTCCTTAAAATCAGTAAGGTTTGTGCAGGTCACTAATCTCAGATAATTAGTTCTGGAATTAAGCCAGCTAAAGGGAAGCTCATCTTTCTCTTAAAGTAAGTGAAAAATACAGCGCAGCACAACAAGGGAGGGAGAGGTCTGGTGATTTGTGCTCTAGTGCTTGTGTCTGGGAATTGAATTTTGGATGTGTTATATAAGAAAAGAATCCAAGTCAGAACCTGGCACACAAAGAGTAGGTATAATGGGCTTTGTCACCGCAATGTGATACCAATGCAGTCCATAAATTTAGAGCTGGGAGGAAAAAATGGATAAGAGAAAACTCTGAGGTACAAGGTTGATAAAAATATAGGAAGCATACTTTCTTCTCAGTTTAACTGCATCCAAAATTTAGCTACTTACCTGAATTATAAGCAGAACTAAGATATGAATATTATTTTTAAAAAAGCAGGCTTGCTTCATTTCTCAGGATCTGGGATCGTAGCAATAGCCCATGTGAAATGGCTGTCGTACTCTCTCTACTTCTGATCTTTACTGCAAGTAGTTCTTGCAGAGATGGGTAAGGATAAGTCGAATATTCCTCTAGATTTTTGTCAGCAGAAATATATCCAAATTATGGGTAAAGGGTTGGGGTAAAACAACAGTTCTGCCTGTCTTTAGTATTGTCTTTTGTTACAAAACAGGACATACTTTTAATCCAGTAGCAAAACTGGTGGTGTCACAGATCAAAGGGCATCACGTACTCAGTGCACAGAGGAAAAGAAGACAGCAGCAGAGAAGTCGTTGAAGGGTAAAAATCTGAAGTCTTAGACCGAAACCAACAAGAGATTTGCCTGAGTGAAATCTTTGGGTTTGGGCCTCTTGGCAAATCATAGACTGGTTTGGGTGGAAGGGACCTTAAAGACCATCTAGTTCCAACCCCCCTGCCATGGGCAGGGACACCCTCCACTAGACCAGGTTGCTCAAGGCCTCATCCAGCCTGGCCTTGAAGACATCCAAGAATGGGGCATCTCACGCTTCTTGCTGATGAATGCTCTTTCTTACACTTTCTTGTAGAGCAAAAGCTCTAACAAAGTTTGGCATATACGTTTAATTGTATCTATGGTGGGTATACACTGTGGGTGCTTTCCCTCCTCCAAGGATCTGAATTTTTAGCATCTCAGAGTTTGTGTTTTGACTCTATTTTTGGAATTACTGTATACCCTTAAATACCATTGATTTTGGACTAATTTGTACATATTAAGGATCTCTTAGGAGTCTCCAGTTAGATTGCTAGAATGTGAATTTTCAAAACGAGGAATTTTTCTGAAAATACTGACCATGGTGTCAGACAGCTGCTGAGTGGAGAATATCTGTGTTTTATTCAGTAGAAAGCCACATAACCCAGGTTTGCAAATGAAATTTCCTTCAGATACTTGTATAGGTGTCAATTAAAACCTCTAGAACATGATCAGATATAGAAAATCAAGAAAACACACATAAAGCCTTTAATTGCTGAATCAGAAAAATCTGTTGATAGTAACAAACCTTAGTGTTAGACCCATAGGATAGGTCTATCTCAAATTTGCTTACTAACTTTTTATACAATGGATGCATTGCTATTGGAGGAAAATGGAGGCTTTAAGTTTTTGTTAACCTCAGTGATGATATAGCATATGTTATTACAATATTTTTTTCCTGTCATGGATCCTTTTAATTATGTTAATTAATATCTTGGCAAAAAAAGCGGTGTGGCAGAGCCTCTCTCACCCAAGGATCCTTGTGGGATTCTGTTATTTCCCATGAAAACCTGAAAATGAAGTTACAGGGGACAATTCTGGTAGTGAATAATAAATGCTCACTAGAGTAAGCAGATGAAGCAGTATTTAATGCATCTTTGTGGTAGACTTTAGAGCCTCTCTTCCATTTGAAGCACAGCTAGCATGTGCTGAACTTTAAGATGGTGTTTTATTGCAGAAGAATGGCTCATAACTGTATATTGAATCAGGCAATCGTGATTTTCTTGCTTCTAGTCTTTCTGTTTTGTGGTAACAATAATTTCTTGGTAGCCTGATGGTGACCCTGGGATAATCACCTTTGTTAGTTAATTACTTCAGGGACCAAACGTGGGATCAGATCATTTGTGAGTGATTAGTGGATCTGGAAAAGCGAGGAGTCTGATAGGTTTGTACATGTGTGCAAACACATGTGGAAGTGGACCATTTTCTTTTTTGCTCCTCTGTACAGCCTATTAAAATATTTGACATCTCTGTAATAAGAAGTGTGGCTTTGAGCTCACAGCGATGGGTGCTTTGCTTGCTGCTATGAATATATAGTCAATCATACGTACAAGTGGTTGTATTTGCGAAGTTGTAACTGCAAGTTGTTGTGGCTACTGTTTCAAAAGATGGAACCAGACTCATTAAAAATCTAGGTCTGCATCTCAAATCACCATATGGATATCGCTGTAGCCTGTTCAGTAGCTTACAACATATATTTGACCCTACTGGAGATTTATTGAATTAGAGAGCTGCTTTTAATTGTTTGTAAGTACTGGTGGATCTGAATTCTACAAACTTTGTGGGTCCATATGGTTTGCACTTCCACTGTGTCAGCATATGGCTCTACACTGGCAATTTTTGACATTATTGATTAAACTGTGGTTAATGTATCAGCAGTACTTCTGTATTAGTCAACAGAGTTTATTTCTGTATGATCTGTATCAGTGGGGGTCTAAATACAAAAATATGCAAGTTTAAAATTCAATTTCTACCACTCTATTTCCAAGTAAAATATTTAATATAAAGTCAACAATTGGGCATGGTGGTAGGCATATTTAGTTTCAAATATGGGACAGTTGATGTCATTAAAAGTTACAAATTCTTTGCATATAATTAGACTTGTGCTCAGGCCCTAATATTTCCAAGACTTGGATGCCTGTTAAATCAATGGAAATATTCATATATGAAAAGTTAAGCAAATGCATAAATATCTTTGCAAGATTGGGAAGTAATTAAGTGGAATGTTAAAAAATACCATTATGATTTTATCTAATATAAAAGGGTGCAGCATTAATGCTTGCTATTTTCGTTGATTGTACAAGTATCACTTTCACAAACACTTCTATATATGAAAACATGGATATTTTCAAGAAAAATACTCAGAGGCTGGTTGAATAGTTTTTACATTTTTGGCTTTCTGTATTAAAATGTGCTGTTACTGCATTAATTTCCATCTAAGTGAACGGTAGCAATATGCTGCTATTTCATGTGTATAAGCTTGGTGGCAGATTTTTCCATCAGTGGCCAGGAGCCATTTTCTTCTTACTACATTGAATTAAAAATGTATTAAAAAGGAAACAGCTCTGCTTGCTGTAGAGAGATGGATGGTAATGTTACCAGTGTTAAGATATTGGTATTTATTCTGATGAGCAAGAATTAAATGTTCTGCAAAGGAGGTCTGGGCAAGATTGCCAAAGTTACCCTGTCAAGAACAGCGACGTAATGGGGACAGCTGTGCTACTCTACCAATTGGGTGCACAACATTTTCTATCCCCTTTGTCAGCAGTTCATATGTGATTTTTTTTTTCCACCTGTTTGAAATTTAAGAATAATGTTTATTCTCATTTTGAATATTGTATGATCTTTGCTTAAATAGTGCTATGTAAAGGTAATCTTGTTATCTTGTATATAAGAAGGTAATAATAAGATTTCTTTTAAACACTTATTAGCCAGCTTCTTAAGTGGCCACTTCAAGGGAGCAACCACTTGTGTCTGCTAAATGTAAAAGATCAGCCATTGGAAAAGCCTTTTCCTGAAAAGCTTTTAAGTTAGCAGTGGCCAAGCAATTGGTTTGTTTTCTATTTTGTTTTGTTTGGGGTGGTTTTTTTTTGTTTGTTTGTGTGGGCTTTTTTTTTTCTTTTTTCCCCCAAAATAAGTTGTCCTGTGTTCTGCTAATTCTGATTCAAAGGGATCTATGTGAAGCCATGGCATGGTAATTGAAATACCTATGCATTAACAATATGAACACAGTTGGTTTTCTGCTATTAACTGGGCATGTTAGAAGTATGATCTTGCCTTCATACAGTTGAAAACAGTATGAAATTCTTATGTGTGTTCTGTATTCAGATATGGCCAGCGGATGACAACAAATACTACCACCCCATACCTATGACTCTTATCACTGCATACACATCTGTGCTTGTTGAAATGAATCATGCCTTTCTAGTTTAAAAAATGTTCTATTTGTACCTGCATACATGCTCCTAAAAACATTTCTGCAAATCCTCTAATAAGTGGTAGTGGATAAAACACAATGTTCAAGATGCATTTAAGATGTCCTGTGCCATATTCTCGTGGGAAAATCCCATTAATCCAGGTTGAGCAGCGTAACTCTTCCAAGGAAGTTTTCCCTTAAATCTCGGAAGTAAACACTTCTCTCCATTTTCTATTCCACCAGCACTGTTCCAGGAGAGCTGGTGGTGAGCCCAGGCTTATTAGATGCTGAGCAGAACTGGTATTTTTCTCAGAGATGGCTTGTTAGGCAAGCAGTATATTTTCCTTGGTTATGGCAGTGGTTATAATTCCTTCTCTTGCTCATCAGTGAAGATTTTTTTCAACATTATCAATGTGGTTTAATCCAATAATTTATCTAACTAAAACCCGAATTTTGTTATTCTCTCTGAATTACTTATTTAAAGTAACCACTTTTATGTCAACTAAATTTCAAATTAAAAAAATTAAAAATTAATTTCAGAAGATTAGTATCTGAAAAAAAATTAAAATTATAGAAGTTTTTTTTAAATGTGAATGAAATAGCTAGAATGAAATTTTTCAGCTAATGTGAATTTATTTAATTTTCAAAATCTGAAAAACAAGATGCAGAGGACCACTCTCCAGCTGCCACTTGTACTCAGTAACTGTATGTAACATTACTGTAAATACTGATTTGAGAGTGCTCAGTGTGTTAAAGTTATAAACAAACCACAAATCCTACAAGGGTCTGAGAACTTACGTATAGTGTTTTGTTACCTTTAAGTCCTATTTGCACAAACAGGAATCTAGCCTGATTTGATCAGGGTTTGTGTTGTGGACAAAACTGCTTTTTCCATCAGAAAATGACAGGTCATCAAGACAGATTTTTTTTTTTTCCATAGCAATTTTCTACTTTGATTAAATGTTGTCAAAAAGATTTTGCATATGTCAGATGGGATTTTTCTTTAGTGCAAGAGGAATTAACAACATTATGAATAGGATGCCCATTTAGGGAGTTAGAAAGATATCAATTCGTATCTTGCTTGACTTGGCTCTGCTTTGGGTTTTGTTTTAATGTTGAATAGAGATTAGTTTCAAAACCTCCACATTTTTGACAAAACACAATTGTTTTCCAGCCCTCTCTAGGTTTGAGAGCTTCTGAGTAAGTGCAAAAGGTATTCTCAAGCTTATAAGACAGGATTGAATGTGTTTATTGATGCCCTTGAGAATAACATTGTGTAGCAAGGATTGGTAAAGTGAATAATCAAAAAGTAGAAACATTTGAATGCGTATACTAAATTCCGTGTATGCATCCTGAGACTGGGTTATGGGTTTGACCGTAAGTATTGTAAACTAATTTTAACTGAAATTTAAACTTGATTGGATCTCAGTGTGAAGATGCCAACATTCGAATTGATTCATTAGCTGACCTGAATTCTCTGGTAAAATTTACTAGCATGCACAGGCAGAGGATTTATTCTGGATGATGTTCTTGTCATTAACAGGAGCTACCACTGGCAACATACACATAATGTCAGTGCTCAAAAAAAAAAGAGAGAACACTGTATTTATTTTTAAAAAAGGCAAATGCTCTATCATGTTTAAATAATTTTGTTAATTTTTTTACTTATCACCTCACAACTGATATAACAGCCGGAAGGCAACACAATGGAAGTTTTTGTTGAGCAGAGTATGCTGGCTTCAAGAAGCTAGAGTGCCAATAGAGGCACACATCAAGTGAAGCTAACATACTGGGTGAATTATGTGTCCCATCACACCAATGACTGCAGAGCCATAAAACCACCCTAAGTGTTCTAGTTACAATCAATTACATCATGCTTTAATCACATTTTAATGATGTATTAACCAAGATTTCAACAGCAATTAGTTTAATGGGTGTTTGCTTTTTTTAAAACTATTTTAACTGTGGCTATATCCAGTAAGATTAAAAAAAGAATAAAGCATTGATTGTGACCTCTTTCTTCTCCAGCTATTTTGTGTGATGGGACTGAAGAGAGATATTTTTCAGTTACTAAGCGTTCACAACTCTTAAGTAATAATGTGTTTGACTTTGCCGCGTGATTATATACCGTGAGATATTTCTCGTCTAGAAAGATTCTGCAGAATCTAACATACTATGCTGGAAATATTTAATGCATCTCCCACCCTTTAAGGAAGAAAGTATTACACTGCCTATTGATACCTAGGCAAAGATAAAAGAGAAACACAGAAGGTAAAATTATTAATCATCTTTTTAATAGAAAGGTGTAGAAAAGTTCTACATCTCCTGATGATATTTCCATTGATTCACATTTTCCATATAGAAAACTGACAAACGCCTCTGTGAATCCAGCTCCCTTTAAAGCACTCCTAAGAATATTAACAGATAAAGAAAAGAGATTTCACAGCAAAACCCACATAAAAACCTATATTAGGGATGATACCAAACTTAAAGAATGTTGTAAAATGAGCATGGAAAAATGTACAAAATGAATTCATGCCCATTTACATGCTTTCAGTCAGGCTACCAGATAACAAAGCCTCTGTCTTTGTGTTAACACTGCAGATTAGGTCAAGTTTTTACCCCTCTGAGCTCTTTTCCTGTAAATGACGGGTTTTGATGTGAAACAAGCAACATGTCAAAGCAAGTTGAAAGATGTAGGCATTTTATGCCATGTCACAATGACAGGCCGGTGAATATTTGGGCCATTAGGGGCTTATTAGTGAATAAATGACCAGATGGTTCAGTGATGCACAGAGATGGACAGAACTGGATGCTACTAATCAGCACTGTCTGTACTTGATGTCAAATCACATGACACAGTAACCCATGGATACCGAATAAAAGTTACCATTAGCAAGTCAATTTGATATCTGTGTGGTGTAAACAGACTTATAACTGCACTTCAGAGCTGCCTGTTGTTAAGAAGAAATAATGGTAGAGTATTTAAATAAACACACTCTACTCTTATCAAGTTATGATAAATATAAATAGAATTTAAATTCCAAAGACCTCCTTTTTATTCTGAAGAGACTGTGGAAAGACATTTACATATTAGACTATCTCCACACACAAAAAAGCTGGGCTGGAAATGCTTTAAAAGAGAAGCACAAGACACTTTCTTTGAACACCATGGTTAGCAACAGCAAGTGGTGCTTTGTTTGTGCATTTGTCACAGAAAAGCAAACTTTGAGAATAGGACCTGTTTTCTGGGGGGAGGCTATTTGCATTTTGGTATATTCATTCTTTGATTTCTACTGATGTTGATATATGTTTGCTTGCCACTGCCTTAAATGTTCCCCCTGGGTTTTTTAATATTTATTTTGACAAAACCCTTGTTGGCAAGTCGTTTCCAAAGCATTGCATGAGGGTTAGAAGCTTTGGGTGTTAGGTAAGGACCAGATCCCAAGAGCTGATCCTGAATCACGACTGTGGAATAGGCAGCACCAGCATGAAGGGAGGGGGGCCAGCCAAGATGGGAGAGAGGGGAGGCTTCATTGCTGCACTGAACATGAGCTTAAACGAGAAGGAAGTTTTGCCCTGAATTTGGTGGAAATACATTTGCAGACTGTAGAGGTTTGGGGTGTATCCTTGTCTCTGAGCCTGTGACACACACACCAGTAACACACTTTAGGCAGAAATATATACACACCTGAGGCAATGGTTCTCTTGTGGTTCTTTATAGCAAATGTGGGCAAACACAGTGTTGTGGCCAATGATTTTTGATGATGTATTAATGTGATTTACAAGATGTTTTGAAATGCTGAGGAAAACTTCCTCGAATTTTTCAGTCTGAAGGATCAGATGTAAATGTACATTACCCGTTTTCTATAATGGTGATGATATTAGCATACAGGTTTTACGCAGTGGGTGAATAACATAGTAAAACCTGGTGGCTCTAGCTGTGTTTAACTGTGAGTTCTGCTTATTCATGATTTTCTGTTTCTTGCACCTCCTTTGTGAAAGAATATGCAAAGTGTTTTATCATATGAGTGGTCGCAGAAACTGAAATTTGCTGTTCCCATGATTAAAAAGGGAATCAGATAAGAATTAGACAAGTCCAATAGGAGAATAAAAAAATATGCTCGTATTTTGCACATGCTACAAACTGGGATTAACAAGAAATATAGTGGAATGGGTTAAAATTGTGGAATATATTGCTGTTTTAAAGTCTCTGTTATAGCATGAGTATATTTTTATACAGAAGATACAATGTTAATAAAATAGTATATATTAATTACCATGGGTTGTACTTTAGCAAACATAATGCCCCACTGCTTATACTGCCATAGTAATGGCTGCAACAGTATATTAGCAAACACACTATTATTTTTAACTGTATCTGATCCAGTGATCATCTGAAAATGCTTGAGGAAAAGGTACAAAGGAACAAGACATACATAAAGGGATCCTTTGGCTCAATTTGATAACCTTGTGATGTTGTGGAGGCTGAAAATCAAAATTGGTTGGAGATGTTTGTGGAAGAGAGCTCACCAGTGGTTATTAACAACATTGGACTGCTCAGGAAATCCCTATGTGATCAATTGCTGGAGTATGGGGAGGAGTACCAAGCCAAGGGTGCTCCTAGGTTGGTCTCATTCCTTTAATTTTTTCCTAAACATTCTCTAATGATAATTGGGTTTTTTATATTAAATTCTTCACTGATGTAATTTTAAAATGCCTCCAACTTTGGAGGGAAAAGTGATTCATAGCTTATTCATTTACTGTGGAAATGAGACATGCCTGTAAGATTTAACAGAAGTCTGAAAAATGTAGTGGTTTAACCAAAGTGTTCAGTTGGCCATTCCTGAAACCTCAGACCGTGTTTCAGTCTGAACTAAATTTTGAGTGAATCTGGGATAACATTACTGATCTGAGTAGAAGTCATTGCAGTCTTGGTAGTTCCAGCACAGTCTGAATGGAGTTTATGCTCTGCTTTTAATAAGAATAATAGAAGTTGAATTCTGTAGTTAAGAGAGTGTACAAAGAGCTAAAGAGAAGTGTCATGTAAACTCATGTGACTGCCTCTTTAATGACGTTAATTTATTTCTTGAATGTTTTATCTCAAACGTGAGGGGTTACTGTTCAGCAGATTCTTGCTGTAGCAGCTGTCCCATTCCAGTTGTGACAGACTGCTTTATACTGATGGTTTTCTCTGGGTTTGCCTAGTCAATTGATTATGAATCAGTGGTCCAATATAATTCTTTGCGAATGTCAAGTCATTCATGAGGTATTTTCTTTCTGAAAATAAAGGATGTTGTCATTGAGTTTTCTGTTGATGACAACAATGTTACTCTGAAATAAATGCAACCCTCTTAGAGCAGTTGTGCCTCATAAAATGATCTTGTTTTTAGACAAAATTGAGTTTGGATGGAAAGATTATTTTTTTAAAGTAAATTCTATGAGAAAAATTTCTGTATTGATAGAAGAGTAGACCTTTGAGAAGAGGTGTAAAATTGTTGTTCACACTTATGGTAGCCATCATGCCAAATAATGGTTGTTCAGTGGAAATGGTTAAAAGTCTTCAGCCAAAATCTAGACGAATACAACAAAAATCCATGTGACTGCAATGTTATTGAAAAATGTAGGTATCTGACAAATGTATTGTAAGAAAGGATTAATGGGAGTACACACTCAAACGTGATGGATACTTACCCTCTGACTTCCAGGTCTGAAGATGCATGTCGGTACCTCATTGCTGACTAGAGATAGTTTAGAGTCATTGGAGTCTCTGGAAGAAACTTCTCCCTCTCCTGCTTTGTGATGGCAGCTTTCTACTTGGCCTGAAGAGTTCAGATAGAGATTTGTTCTGTGCCTTGCTGGTTGCTGATGATGCTGTGGTGGTGCAGAGGACACAAGCTGCCAAGAGCCCAGATTTTGCCAGGCCTTTGGGTGAAGACTGCCTTGCTGTTCTTTGGTTTTCTCAAGTCACGCGTAACTCAAACCAATGAAAGGTAAAATACATCAAGTAGCATGTATTTCTAAGAACCAATAACTTGAAAACATAGTTTTTCAAATGTTTATGAAAGGCAGAATTGTTGACCAAAACAAACAAACAAACCAAAAACAACAACAACAAAAAAAACCTGATCGGCTTAAACTAAGTTTACACCCAACAGATCATCCTCATATCTATGAGATGAGTTTTGGAACATCTACTGCATTCGACATAGGTGGAGTTCAGTTCCATATAATTTTCTGTAAAGCCTTTTTGCTCAGTGGCAACTATCTCCAAGAAATAGGTCTGTGAGCAGTTTGGTCTGGGTCAGCATTAATTCCAGCAGCTTTCTGGCTGCTGAGAGGAGGAGGAGGAAGACAAGACTACCCAGAGCACCTCCCAGGGGTCCAGCAGTATGAAGAGAGTCTGAAAGCCCAGAGAAATAGGAACACCCCCTCTCCCCCCACCCCCAAAGCAGTCAGTTGAAAATTTTAGTGTATATTTAGTAATCTCTTCAGCTAGTGGCCAAAGATTAGACAAATGTGTTTTGAGAACAAATCTTGTGAAGTACTAACAATGAGGAATATTACAAAAACCCCACATTTTAAATAATTGTGTTAAACTGTGAGTCTTAGTGGACAGGGAGAAAAACCTGCCTGCCTGCTTAATGCCTGTTTCTGTTCCCACTGAAGTCAATTGGAGTTTTGACATGGCCTTTTGCAGAAAAAGCCTGACCCTGTATTTAGTGCATTACATTGAATAATTGCAACATACCTGCACAATGACAATGAAAAAAATTACATCTTTGACCTGCTGCCTCTGGTGGCTTCCTTTTAAGTTTGCTGAGGATGCAACAGCATCGCATAAGCTGCTGCTTATTTACTAATTAATTTACCTGTGTACGTATGAATAGCTCTCTTGCGGTGGTTTCCTAGCAATTCAATTCTGATATGCATCCTTTGTTTTCAGTGACAGGATATGTGGGTGACTGGGTGTGCATGACCATAGGCTCCCCTGTCATCAGATGTTGGGATAATTTTCATGATTACCTGTTCTTTAGCAAATTAATTTGAGCAAGTCTTCTATTTGTCTTATACCTTCGGAGGTTTGGGATTTGAGTCAAACTCCTATCAGAAAAGCAAAGTAGCTGATCATTACATCTCTATTCCATATTTCAATTCATTTTTATGAAGTTTCTAAAGGAATTTTTTTTAACACTTAAAAAAAAAAAGTTAACTTAATTCTGCCTTGACAGAGAGGGTATTGGCTGGTGTTACTAATCCAGCAACCTTTTTCTTCTGACCACTGAGTTCTACTAATGAAATTATTTCAGCCTCAAAATATGCAAGTCCATGTGTATTTTTGCAAATGTACATATAAATTAGGTAACCTGTATATAGGAAATATAATGCCGTCTGGCCATGTCTGAAAACACTCTCAGAAACAGCTTTGTTTCATATGGAAACTGTAAAATTCTCTTCATATTTACTGACAATTAAACCCTCAACAGCATTATCAGCACTCTTTGTCCTTTCTGCTTATCCCCAGACCAAGCTCAGGGGGCTGTATCCACCGAAGCTGGCACTGGCAATGCCCTACTTGTGGTATTAGTGCTAATTGCTGAAGGAATGTGAAAAAATCCTGCTGCCTTTCTTGTGCCTGGACCAATGGAGCAGCATTTGTGCTCTTGGCAGTTAAAATAATTCAGATTAGGAAAGAAAGTGCCTTGCTTCAGGTGCTAAGTCTCTGTGCCACCAAGTGACATAGCTTTGTATGCTCCTGCAGTGACGGAAAACAGCCCATTGAGTGAGTAGAAGGAATAAGTCTTTCAAGAGGAACAAGAGGACCCCAGGTTCCCAGACAGCTTCCCATCCTCTGGGTGTGGGGTAAGGGGGTGCTTCAGTTATGGATCTCCCAAAGCTTCATGATACCTCATGTAAGTGCATTTCTGTAGAAATTTCTTTTACTGTTGTGTGTCAGATTTTCCAAACCAATATGTTTCAATATTTATTTTCCCCCAGGCTGTGGCAAAAGCAGCTACCTAAAAACGCCGGTTTTGCAGAAAAAAAAAAAAAATTATTAACTCTATAAAAGAACAAACAAAAAGTTCCCTATTTTCTCTTTCCTATTTTGTTCTTATTCTCTATTTTGTTCTGTTTCATTTGTCCAGTCCTGAATTTGTTTTCTCCTCAACTGATCAGGAATTGTCAAGAAAAGCAAGTCTGACTGTGAAAAAGCATGATGTTCCCTTTCTCTCTTTGGGCAAAAAAAGGACAAAATACAAGTGAAATAACTCCCTATCAAGAATAAAGAAATCTGGGAATCTCTTCTTTTATGACCATGTGCAGGTGAGAACCTAAAGCACTAACAAAACAGACACCATCTTTTCCTAGTATTTCCAGTTCACATTGGAGTTTGATCTGTCTGACGAGTTCTCGGTCATCAGCCTGTGAACAAGAGGAATGCTGAGATACTGCTCTTGCACAGGAAACAGAGAAGAGGAAAGTTTTCTCCCTGTTAACAGCAGAGATGCTGTGGCAGTGCCCTTTCTGAGTTGAGCCCTAACCCTGAAGCAGTGCATTCGTGCTCTGGATAGAGAGCCCGGTACAGGAGGTCTTAAAAGGCTTACTCAGCTCTTCATACAAACTTTCTGTCCAAAGGAAAAGCAACAAACTGTTGAGCAAAGTCTGAAAAATTAGATGGAATGTAATTGGTTTTTTAAAGCATCACAGCTCATGAAGTATAGGCTAAGCCATGAAAAGCTCCTCCCTGTTCACTCCACCTTTTATTTACCACATGGGTGTACTGCATCCTATTGTCAGACCGCTTTATGCTTTTATTCGCATGCTGCTTTCAGCAGGTGTTATTACAGTTTCACCTGCCTCAGTACTTTCCAAAAGTATCAAACATATGAAAAAAAATATTCAGATTGTCCAAAAATGTTTGAACTTCTCTGAATTTGGTTGTATGCTTCAATAGTTCAATACTTATAATTTTATGAAACTTGCAGTTTGGGAGTCACATTGATTCCTGCCTTTTAAATAGCTCCTTAGTTTAGAATATATTTAAATATTTTGGGCAAATCTCAAAAAATGAAATATTGTTCTTCATTTCATATACATACCATTTATGAAATGTCACTCTGCATTGCTTCCACTGATTATGAGGTTGGCTTTAGGATATAGGTAGTTATTATATCCAAAAAATAGCTTAAAATTCTGTTTTACAGTGAACAAGACAGCTGTTAGGATGGGTGCCTGACGTAATAAATATTCTTAACTGATGACCTATCAAGAAATAGGATAAATTAAAAAAAAGGCAGTTATCTAATGCAACTCATCTTAAATATGTCTATTAACACATAACTTCAGCTTTTAAAAATTGCTTTTGGTTTTCTTATCCAAAAAGATACTTTCACTAGTCTGACAGTAAGAGAGGTGCACGTATTAGTTTTTCACAGCTGGAGATGTTGCATCGTCACTACTGTTGGCAAACCATCTTCCCCACCAGCTGACTACACCACCCCATCCGCAAAAATCTGGACGTTGATTGCTTCTGGGGGCAAAAAAATGGTTTGTGATTGGGACAGGTTGAAGAGAGGTAAAACATCCTCTCTTGCAGCAATGCTGATGTCGGGACCATGGAATATGCCTGAAAATTCATTGAACTTTGTTTCCTCTTGAGCTGCAAGGGTATGGTCCTTTGCTTGGAGAGTCCCTGCATTGTTCCCAAAAGCACACTCATCATTCTGAATAATGTGTAGAAATTGTGTTTTCGCTATTCCATTTTTGGAAAGATGATTCTGTACAATGCTATGTATTCAGATACCCTGTTAAAAGCATCTAACTTTGTTCAGAGCCCTCTGGAGACCCCAGGCACTGAACAAGACGCTTATCTTTATTCACATACCTATAAATGTCTAAAATTACCCTACCTGCTATCAGAACAGAGGGGGAACAAAGGCAGGATGCTGCCAGTGCCAGGGTACTGTTGCAGAACAAAGCTGAGCCTTGTCCATGATCCTGAATGGTTTCCTTGATTTACTAAAATGATCAGAAAAGGCCAAAGAAATATTATTGGGAATTAAAGCGTGTAAGAAAGGAACACCTGGTTTTGTTTTAGAGCTGATGAGACTCTTCTACTGTAATGACTCCTGTTTCCTCTTGAAGTCAGCTGGGCATGAGCGAGTCCTCACAGGACATCCTTCATTGTTTACTTTCTTTTCATACAATAATTAGCTGTTATCAAAATTGTTCTAACATTATGCTTGCCTGTGGTATTTTGGGCAATATGCTTTCATCTGTGGGTGGACAGTGGAGTCAAATAACAGCAAAGATCATCTTCTCTAAGGTGTGTGTGTGAACCTTCCTGTACCTTTTTTCTTTTTTTTTCCAAGAGAAAACATGGAATCATTTTTAAATTCAGAGGGATTTTGAGACTGAGCTTTAAAATCCTGGGGTATGTGTGTGAAATAATCCACCAACTAAAAGCTATGGGCTGGTCAGCTGACCTACAACCCCTGCTACTCTGATACTCTCCAGTGTGTAGTAGTGTATGATTCATATGCACTTATTTCTGACTGTGTTCATCTTCGAAATAATCACTTCATTCTAGATAAATGTATTCAGTGGTATGACTACTCCATCCATCATATTTGGTAGGGTTGTGCAGCTGAATGCAGCTCTATTCCAAATAATGATGGTCTCTAATATTTTCTTGAAAATGTGGGTAATTTATTATCATAGGCTAATTATGCCCAACACGGCTGCAGGCTGACATTTATTGCAAGAGGTGGGCTGGAAGGAGCCAGGAGGCATTGCGTTGTCACTGGAGCAGTTTCTGGGAAGGAATTTAGCTGCTCATCCAGAATTTCTGCCAGAGCTCTGGGAAGCGATTCCCTCCCCACAGTGTGCTGAATGTGCTCACTTCTCCCCGGTTTCAGGCAGGATTGATGGCTACCCATACCTCTGCTCGGTTAGGGATCAGAAAAGCTCCCTCTCTCCTCTCACCAGCTCCTGGGCAGGAGAAGCACAGTTGCTTTGTTTCAGTGGCAGGCACCTTCCCTCCTTGATTAGCCTCCACAGTCCCTTGATTTGCGGGACACAGATCCCCGCACCCATGGCCTTGGTTTCTTGTCAAAGTGGCAACTTCCAGCAATTTCTCCTCCCCATCTCTGAATGTCCAGGCAGGGGATACAAAGCAGTAAAATCCTGCTTTACAGCCATCTGCTTCTCATCTGGGACAAATACAGCTCTCTGTTCCTGCCCAGGAAAACTCAGACCCAGAAACTCCTTTCAAGATGTGATCTCCCAGGCAGAAAGAAGAAATGTCACCTAGTCTTTCTGTTGTAATTTAACCTTTTCTTCTGGGTGTTTCTCTCTTCCATTGCTGCTTTTTGTTCAGAAATTAATAGCTGAGCAAAACATCACTTTAACTCTTGTGCAATAGGTTTTTGTTCATCTTGGGAATTACTCCAGGATAGCTCTGCCTCCTTTAGATCAATGACAATTTTTTTGGTGACCTCAGTGGGAGTGAACACTACATTTATTTTTTTATTACCTATGCTTGAAATAGCTCAGTTCTCTGAATTTCTCTTTAATCCCAGCTTTGTGATGTTTACACTTCTCTCCTCATGAATGTCTTGCCACCGTGACCAAAGTAGCACTAAGAATTTTATCAGACTTCCCCTAATACTGAAAACTTCTTTTAGGTCAGATCTGTGGCTGTTATTTTCCAGGTAGAATAACTCAACCCCCCTTAACCTTTTCTCATGACTTAGATTTTAGAGACCTCATATTATCTTTGTTGCCCTATGGTACGTCCTTTGCAAAGCAGTACAGTGCTTCCTGCACCACAGTGCCCAGCCCTGCAAACAGGTCTAGGTAGGCTCTGTATGGGTTGTAGCTATTAAGGATCATCTTCTACAGAAAGCTTATCGCCTCCTGTTTACTGCTCTATCCCCTTGCTAATACTGCTTGATGTTGTTTGCCTCTCTGCCTGCTGCTGTGCACTGGTTTCAGTGATTTTTCTACTGTAACTCTCCAGAGCCATTGGCTGTGGTAGGGTGCTTCACCCAGGAAGGGGCTTGGCTGTTTCACCACCAGGGAATTTATGTTGGGCAGTCCTGGGGAATAGGGGAAACATATTAGTCAAAGTACTTTGTGAAAAGATTACTGTTAGTGAAAGCAATCACTGCAGAGTATGTAATGATTCTGGACTGTGAAATGATATTTGGGTTCAGGGAATAAAAATACATCAACTTAGTGATTCATTTTGACAAAAAAAAAACTGTAGAAAGCTTTTTTCCATTATTGTTGTCTTTGTGGAGCCATTCACAAGCAGCAATAGCACCAGCAGAGTGCACAGCTGCTTTATTAGAGGTGGTGTTCAGAGATGTTTGATTTAGAAGTTCACATAAGGTGAACAGCAAAGACAACAGAGAGCATCCCCTGGTCCATCAAATTGGAAAGACGTTCAGACAACTTCATAACTTCTGCTGGGGGACAAAAAGCAGCAGAATCACTTTTTATCCCAGTTGTGTTCATCTAATTACTGGAGTTTAAAGTGTTCCCTGCTGTCATCCACAGGTTTTACTGGAGCACCTGTGTCTGCATGGGTTTCTCCAAGCAAGGCAGTAACCCACTGCTGACGGGGCTGCCAGCAGCACCTTTACCTCTCCACCTTTGATGGATGGTAAAAACCAGACAATTCCCTGAGAAAACAGGGCAAAATGATTTTCCAGCACAATTACAGAAAGTGTGGTTGAGATGAGGTAAAGTTTAGGGAGGTGAAAAAGAAATGATGAAGAGCTCAGATATGGTCACAGTGTTAGAAATGACCTCTCAGATTACCTCCTCTTTCTTCAGACTACAGAAGACATCTGCCTAACACTGGGCAATACTTCCGACCTTGATTCCCTAAGCTGTCAGAAGCAGAAGGAAAGCATACACCTTTGCTAGGCTGTTAGTAAGAGCGTGCTAAACGCCGCTTTGAACGACTTCCAATATTATCAAGATGAAGGGGCTTTGCCCAGACCAGGTGAAAGGGAAATGGAATTATCTGAATGGAGGGAGCGGTATATCCATGAATGCATAAGTATAATTATCATATTTATATCCTAAAATCATCATACGCAAGACTGAAGTCCAGCACTCGGCCATGGATTTGAGGCAGTGTCTCTTGATGTACTTGTCAGCTATTGACACGCCCCCAAGACCACTTGGGATGGCCTTTGGATTGCCATATTAGCTGTGGATAATGTTATGCCTGTATATGGCTGAGAGACCAAGTAATTTATTTTGAAAACACTTAATATC
This sequence comes from Eurypyga helias, assembly GCF_000690775.1. NCBI lineage: Eukaryota > Metazoa > Chordata > Aves > Eurypygiformes > Eurypygidae > Eurypyga > Eurypyga helias. The sequence continues at coordinate 39,318 of NW_010241753.1, read as the reverse complement.
CAGCAATTTTTCATTTTCTTTTACTACCCACATCCAGTTTCATCAGCCTAGAATTTATCCCTGAATTTCAGGTAAGCACCAAACATGAATCTTCAGAGGAAGAGTTGGAAGATGTCGTGTGGCTACATCAGTGTGGGCAGCCAAGGCGAATGTGGCTCTCAGGCTCTGGAAACATGGGCTCAGCTGGAGGCTGGGAGGACGGGTAAGCCTAGTGTGGCAGGAGGAGGTAGGAGGGCAGGTGGTGTGGTGAGGGCACTGCAATTTTGGGAGAGAAATAGAATGCTTTGAGAGCTGGTGCAGCCCCATGTTGTGGCCACTTGTGGCCATAGGGTTCATTTTTTGGATCCTTGGTTGTTTTCGAATTAGGTGATTGTAAATAAGCTTGAACTTAAAAGTCTTTCAGAAATGTGAGAATCCTTATGTAAATGTGTGTTCCACATGATCTGAATTATTCCCCCCAAGACAGTGAACAGATTTATAGTAAACCATACTGTGCAGTAATTTTATGCATTTCTGCCTGTTTTGAAAAGGAATAAATTTTGCCACCTGTTGTTGGTATGCTACTTTAAACTGCAAAAGAGAGAAGATTTAGGAATATGTATGAACTAATGACACATTTTAAGCACTCTATCAATAAAGACATTAAAGAGGTGATAGAAAATGAAAGAGGCAGGATCCTTGCTATCGATTGCCAGACCCAAGAATGCAGTAGTAGCTGTGGGAGTTACTGTGTTTTACCAGAGCCACTGTCCTGTGTATCCGCTACATCTGCAGAGAGTGATGTGACACAGAGCTGTTATTGATGATCCTGAACGAAGTATCAGCTGATCAATTAAAAAATTATTATTCTCAGCCAGCAAGCTATTGAAGAGTATGGTATTAGGCATTACTATTATTAATAACCATTCCTTTATATTGCAGCAGAATTACTGTTTTAAGACAGGGGCTCCTGCTTGTCCCAGGGAGTTTCCAGTCTGCTAATAAGCTTATGCCCTGAAGACCCTACAGAAAGAAGGTGATGTGCACCAGACCCCACAGGTTGTGCTTTGGGCTACCCGGGCAAAGAGGGAACCTTGTGGTCTCACTCCAAACCTTCCATGGGCATTGCCACCTGCCCAGCACCCTGGCAGGACACAGAGGCGCTCAGGATGTCTCTTTCACAGTCTAGTAAGGTATGAGATATTCCTTGAGGAAAGCACACATGAGCTAAGACACATGGGTTTTATGGGTTTTGTTTTGTCCTCATCCTACTCCTACTACCCTCCTTGTCTTTGTTCCTAAACTGTGGGGAATAAAAACACAAGATGACTGGACATAACTGGACTGGGAAATACATTCTTTATAAATTCTTTTGGTCTCTATATTATTTAAAGGATATAAGAAACACACCTATACCCATTAGACTTGGTGCTTTTCTGTTGAGTTTTACTTTTCTGTCAAAATTTCTCAAAGTGCAATGTGAAAACTAATAATGTCATCTTTTTCCATGTATTCACTCAAATCAATAGAAATACAACCAACACAGAACATCTCTGAAAAGATCCAGAATAAAAACCCTTGTTTATAGTAATTCTTTGCATTGAGCTGGCAGGAAGGAAAACCTCTGTGCTAGTAGCAAATAACTTCTTTTCTGTGCCTACCTCCAAATTCCAGGAGTATGGTGTTGTTCCTCCCTATATGCCATTACATAAAAGACTATTAAGGAAACATCATTGCTGCAAGTAAACTGAAAAAACAATTAGATTTACACAAATCACAACAGTGATAAAAATTGAGTAAAAATGTTTTTAGGTGACACTGTCTCCTGAGAACTATATAGAAGAATAATTTACTTGGGTTTTTACTAATTTAATTAATTGATTAGTTAATTAGATATTGTCCATAGGAAGTACCACACACAAAAAAAATCAGTTTACTGCAATCCCACTTTTTTAAAATGAATTTCATTGCCATCAAATAAAGAACATGTTTGTGTTTGTTTCCTCTGTTTAAATTCTGCTTCCTCCTTGTGAAACTGTTAATATGGTAGGGCCCTGCTCTGAAATTGCCTACAAACTCTTAAAAACATGGTTAATTACAAATAGCCCAATTTAAACTTTACAACATTCTTCATCCATTCTGAACGTATGGAAGGTGGTTTATGCTAACCAGCAAGAAGAAACACATTGTACCACTTCTGTGTGCTTGGAGATCAAGGGAGAAGGGCTCCTGCTGACAGTAAAAGTGACGCCCACTAAATGCAACTGGGAAGAAAAAAAAAAAATTCTATTGGCAGTATGGATGAAATCTTTGGATTAAATGTTGGTCTTGGTTATTGCTATTCAGCTGCTACAGAGTGAAGTGCAAGGGGTTGCAGGGATTAAAGCTGTGAAAAAGGTCTGGGTAAAGCAATTAAAAGAGCAGTGCTGTGAGCATGTTGTACCATATTCCAACAGTATGTGCAAAGAACTTGTGCCTAAAAATGGTTTGTTTGCATACTGCTTCAGAAAAGTCTGAGGGGTTGTTCCTGGGAGTTGTGTGGAGCTGGGCACAGAGGCTGCAGGAAAATGGAGCTGGGAAATCAGCAAGACCAGACCATGCTCTGGATCTCCAGCAGCCTTTGGCAGGTCACTCGAGATGACTTCTTTTATTCTGCTCTATAAAAAAAATAAAGATGACCTATCTTTAACACTTATACATGAAAAGCATCCTGTAAGTGTCATATATTGTTATTAAACCATTTAGTGGTGCAGGGATGTCGTGCAGAGTGGAAAGAGCACAGCAACGTGGTGCTGTGAAAAGGGGCAGGATCTGGCAACCAATTTAGAGCCCATTTTCATCACAAGAATTTCAGGATCATAGAAGATTGTAGTGTCTGAAGATCTGCAAGACACCACTTTTGGTCTGAGATCATACTATTTTAAATTAGGGTCTGAATTCCTTTAACAGTGTAAAATTGCTTAGCATTTCCATTCAGGAAAAATGATGTCATTTCTGTGACTCTTCCCAAGACTTGCCAAAGCTGTAAAACATGGCTCTGCCAAACTCTCCTGCTGCAGGTGTTGGTAAGGAGGGAGGAGTGCGAGGCCTCTGAAGCTCTGCAGTGCTTGTGGGTATGGGCATGGTGCATTTTCCAGAAACCCATATGTGCCTCCTCAGAGAAGGGAGGCTCATGATAAAAAATGGCATTTTCAGTGGGTCTACCATGGCAAAAAGGCTGTTGGTGGAGGACTGCTCCTGGGTGTGTGGGTTGCACGGAGCAAAGCAACGCTCTCTTCTCCTTACTGCTCTGACCCAGGCACCCAGTCTTATTTTTCCCTCCCTTTCTGGGAAGGACAAGCAGACTCTCTCCAACCCCAGGCAGCCATCCTTAGGTGCAAAGAGGAGGTCCTGGAACTGCTGAGCTCCTCTGACCTCACCCAGCTGCACCATGTTCAGATGACCCTGAGATGATGGAGGAGCACTGGGATGCACAAAAGATGCCACTCAAGGAGATACGTGCGAGGCACTGCACTTGGTAAGAGAGGCTGGAGTGACCTGAGTAAACAAGGATCAAGGCTGTGACTACATGGAGGGATGGAAACTGGGATATTGAATAACTGCTCTTTGCTCTTCCAGGTAACAACAGTTTTGGAGAGAGACACATCTTGCCCAGGAACCACCTGACATTTTCTCCAGACCTCTCAGAAGCCCTACTTACAAAACAAAATGTAAAACACCCCTATCTTGTTGTATGTCTTTTCCTAAGTGACAGCTGATTACGTTTTAGGAATGTTTTCTCATTTTCTGAATTAAATCAGTTGGCATTCTGTAGCAGACAGTACTCATTAACCTTTTAAGGATTACCAAACTGGTTTGAAGCATTCAATAGAAAAAAATACCTGTTAAACATCATTGTAATCTGATACTTCTGAAGCAACAGGCAACAAAGACTAGGTCTTCTCCTTGTGGTAGTTTATTAGATGTGATGCTGGTTCATACTACTCTTGAGCAGGTTTGAAGAGGGTATGAAATATGAACAAAACTTATGACATACAATATGAATTACATGTATTATCTTATCAGACATTGTTTAGTATGATACTGACTTTCATAATTAATGATTCCATATCTCTTCCAGGCTGTTGGAAAGAAGAAAATAAAAGTCCACTTTCTGAACTCCAGTAGGCATACACGGCAGAAACCAGGAGATAAGGAGTTGCATGATCTCAAACCACTGCAAGTGATGAATTCAGAAATATGTAATTAGAACTAAATAAGAAATTCTAATGTATTTCTGAAGGTTTTTCATTTCCCTTACCTCCCCCAGCCCTCAAAATACATTGTGGGTAGTGACTGGTTGATATCTAAGTCATAACTATTGCTAAAAAGTACCTATTGAGTTGGTGAGTGAAGGAAAATGTTTTAAAATATTGACATACGTACCCCTAATGATGTTTGTGTGTCTGACCAATGCCTATAATGTTTACGGTCTCCCATAGTCTGCTTGCAATAACTATTGGGCCCTGATCCTTCAGTATTGTAAAGGTTTCATAGTATCCCCATTTTGATGAGGCTTAGTAACAAATCAAAGCTACACAAACTAATCTGTTACTTCTTTTATATCTTGTGTGAGTACCTTGTAAGCAGAAAAGGTCTGTAGCCACCTCTCCTGGTAATGTTGCTCTTCCATGCAGAGCAGATACCCCATCACAAAATGACATCTGCTTTTTTTTTTGGTGGGCTTTTGGGCAAGTAGGTCTTAAAACAAAGTGATAAAACTTCTTAGACAGCTCTCCCCTCCCAAGAGAGGAGGCTGACTCTGGCTCGTTACTTGGGGTTCAGTCAATATGGATCAATTCCCATTGCATATTTACATAAGGGGCTAGGATGTTCCTAAATCCAGGCTTCTTAGCAGGGGCATTGGCTTCTCCTATATCCACTGCTAGTAGCTTAGCCACCTTGTAATTCAAAAAAGAGAGCTACCCGATTTTGTGGCTCATGAGGGAGAGCAATACTTGAAAATGATTGTGCTGGAGTTTTGGTATCGACCAGCTGGTCATAATAACACCAGCCAAGGTAACTAGAGGCCAGCTAGACACCCCACCCTTCTCTGCATGGCTCCTGGTAAGAAAAAATACTGTCCTCTACCTCCAGGACAGGAGCTGTGCCATTTCAAGATACTTCTGTTGCTGCACTTCCCTTCTGATTTTTTCTCTTATGAGGGTAAAAGAAGAAAGCAAGTAAAATACTGAAGATGTTAACTTGTTCCTTGCAACGTCCCAAAACCAACTTGGAATAGGAAAGAAACAACATAGAGGATACCAGGATGCCTGACTGCTCAAGAGTAGGAACTCTTGTAATTTAAAGAAGTTCCATAGCTCTCTTAACCGTGTCCTTCTGAAATATCTGAGTGGAAAAGCTTAAGATCTGGAATTGTGTACTAATTCTTTATATGAAAATCTCGATGCAAATAGAAAATTTTACATTTTAACTTAGACACAGGGTATATAACCTGGTATATAACTGGTATATAACAATCATATGGGCTAAACATTTGTGGTGGAAGTATTGCTGGGGATAGGGTGCTTTACAACTCTGTTGCGGATAACTTGTCTCATACAGTATGGACACCAATAGCCAGTCATGCCTGATATGCATTGGTTTTAGCCCAAATCTGACTGAAGAAAACATGGGGCACCCACCCCCCTTGTACCTGCATATTGCATGCCAGGCCAACATGGACGAAAGGGGGAGAGGTGGGGGCAGCCTCCTTGAGGCTTGGTTTGTCCTGTGGCACAAACTTCACTGGGTGACATGAATATCCTGTCAAGCGATGACTCTTGACTCAAGTCTCATGACTCTTCCTGAGCTTAGGTGGAGTTTTCTGGCTACTGGAACCTGTCAGCTAATTAGTACTTCTGTATAGCAAAGGCTGAACATGTATGGCTTTTGTTATATATTTAAATTATTTCATGTATTTTTAACTCATAGAAGTGTATTTGATATTATTTCAAGAATTTCTAACTTCTCAAGATAAGTTTTATTTAAAAAATACATTTATGTATACATATACGCACCAGGAATATACAGGTTTAGTTCTCTCTCCCTGTCTTAAAACTCACAAAACAGCGAAAAAACTGGTATGATGTCCATCTGGTAAAAGCAGTTAACAGTTTAGATCATTCTGAGGCAGAGGAACCCAAAATGGACCCTGGAAGCTACTGAAGAGGAACTGAAAAATCTACATCCACCATGTATGCAGACAGAGCCTGGCACTGCTCAGCCCATGCTGTGGGTGCCCACTTAGTCACAGCGGTTTGCACCCTCTCCAGGGACTGATCCAGACCTTGCCTAAATTTCCAGAAAGCACGCCTAGTTATTTATCTAGAATTTAGTTAAGACACCAAACCATCCTCTTATCTTTTTCCCTAATTTTTTCTATCCTGGGACTAATTTGTAGAGACTGTGGTATGTTGGGCTGCCCTTTCTGTTACCTTGGACTTGATGGTGTAATAAGCCAGGACTTGATGGTGTAATAAGGAAGTTGTGGCTGGAGAACCATTGCTGCAAGATTCTTTAAAGAAGGTGGTGTTAATTTTTTAAATGTGTTTCGCCCTTCCTCGTGCATGAGGCTTCCTAACTGGCAGCCTTTGGATTTTGTTGGTACTGGCTGCACACCTGCGCCTGTCCGTGCATTAAACCTTGACTGTAGGACTCTCGTCACAAATGAACTGTCAAATCATTACTATGTTTGATGCAGCATAATCTGTCTTGAAATTAGAATTGGTCCATCCAGGCTCAAATTTCACTTGCTACTGAGACTAATACGCTATTTTGAATATGCATTCATGGAGATTCACATCCATTGGGATCCAGAGGGAGTACAAGTTAAGAGCAGATTTTCTGAATTAGCATGTCGAGAGGGAAGGGTCTTTCATTTAGACTGCTGCAGATGCCTCTCCCTCTTGTTCATTACAATTGCATTTCATCAGCTTTATGATGTCCACATGTCAATTGAGTGTGAGGATTTTGCACACAAAAGAGCCTCAGGGAAAACGACTTCACTAGCTAATCAGCTGATTATCATACCTCAAATGGGCTGCAGTATGCTGCTCCAAATACTATATCAGCGAGAGTGGAATTGAAGATTAAGACAGCAAAAAGAAAGCTCTACAGCCCAGTTTAAAGAAATCAAACAGGAATTTGTCAGGGATAGAAAGAAGCAAATATAGTTGGGACAAGTGCCTTTGAAATATCCTGAGGCTGATTAAAAAAAATAACAAATGCCTTTCTCCAAAAGGTGTTGGGAGGTGAAAGGTTAATTAACTGTATTATCTGCCTGTTTATGCCCAGCTGTGTAAAGCTCAATAACACGAGCTCCCACCCCGGTTTTAACATTGCATCCAAGAATTGAGACCAGTTGCAAGAACAGCCTCCCCTAATAATTGAATTAGCCTCTGAGCAAGCTGGATGCTCACAGCAAAGCAGACTTGCTCTCCTGCCCTCCCTCTATATGGATCTATGTCCTGTTTGGGTTTGCTGTCTGGATGGGGTTCTGTAATGTATGATTCTTGGCAACCAATTTCAGTAAATGATCAAAACAGTAATAAAGAGGCTCCTGTGGTGAGTCTCACACAATAGCTCCTGGTAGCTCATAGATATGGATTCCTCTAGCCCATGAATATAGATCTCTAAGAAGCACCATTTAATGGTTAGCGTGGGCTTTTTCTTTTTGTCTGAAATTTCCCAAAGTTTTATCCCAGCTCCCTGGAGTCCTCCCCAAGTCTATCTAAAATGCAGTTAGAGCAGAGGCTGTCTTTTGCTTCACAGAGCGTCTGCCTTATGCTTTCATCAGAGTAGTCTAACTCACACAGATGCACTATTTAACAATGCCATCCCCTGCTTTCATCAGAAGGGGGAAGGTTGCAGAGCTGAGCCCTGAAGAATAAGGGGGGCAGGTCCCCTGTGATCGGCGAAAGCTGAACATCGGTGCCAGTTTCCATCTGTCATGATAGCCTATCTCCGAACCTTCAATCTGTCAAAAGCTTGCTGCCTAGCTGAAGGCTCCAGGAGATTTGGTGCACTAAACACATTTGACAACAGCATTATCACTGCAAGGAGCCCAGCAAAATGCCATCAATGTGTTAATTGTAGCCGGCTATGTAAAATGTCACTTCCCATATCATTTTACAGCGGCTTTGCCTATTTTGCAGCTCCTAATTTTCCACCCTTTATAAATACGTGGATTGTTCATGTGGAAATGTGGTTCTTTTTTTTGTGTCAGCCATGGTTTGGGGTGGTGTGTGGGTTGGTTTTTTTTTTTTGGTGTTTTTTTTTTTTTTTCTTAAATGGAGGTTTAATTTGGGTGTTAATGCATTGCTCCAAGCAAGCAGCAGTATCTATGGAAAAATAAATAAATAAAAAGCACTTGTGAAAATGAATTGTCTGTACATCGCTGCTGTTCTAATTTTATATCTCACTGGAGATTTATTTCTGGGTTTGTACATTCTTTAGTGTATAAATGATTCATTTTGCTGCTGTTGCTGCAAAATCCCTTTATCGAGTGCACGGCATTTTCACATTCCTGAGAGTTTTCCTCCATCATGATGTAAGAACACTTTTGTAATGATAAACATGAGAGTACAGCATAAATAAATGAAAAATCCCCCTTGAAGGTATGAATGTGCTTTTTAGCACCCAAGTAGCTAATATTCAATTTCTGGTACAACCAGTGCCAGGTGTTAAATTTCTCTAGTTACTGTCACTAATGCAAATTAGATTCTTTTTGTGCTCGTAAAAAATCAAATCCACATTAGAAATTAGCTATAAAATGTAATGACTTAAATGCTATAGTGTTTTACAAATCTCCCTGCATTTCTGTAGCAGATAATGCTATAAAACTAGGAAAGGATAATAAAATATGCTAGGAAGTTGAGTTATTTAAAGGTCTTTTGTGACTGCTTACTCAGGGATTTGATGTATTATTTTGCTTTCTTTCCTTGTTGTTTGAAATAAGCACGCTTATGATTTCATTTCTTTACCAGATTAGATGTAATCAAAGTCTCCTTTGAATTTGATGTTACCCTAGCTGCAAAGGCTGTTTGCATTATTGGAAAAAATCATGTGGTGAAGTTTGTAATATATTTGGAACTTTTAATCATTGGAATTGTAAATGTGTCTGACAGCTTTTAAGAAAGTTGCAGTGATCTTGTTAGTGCCTGTAATACTGAGAGATATATGAGGATCTGTGACAATTTTCCAAACTGATTTTTCCCCCCACCCCTCCTAAAGATCTTTCAAAAGCAAACAGGGAATAAAAGATATGCTCTGCGTGAACGTAACTAGTACAATGTTGATTGAAAAGGACCTTTTATATATCAGGGAAAAAAAGTCTTAAAAAATGATGAATAGCAAAACCTGTGTTTGTCAATATTTAAATCCTAGGAAATATGACATACTTGTGCAAAATGCATATTTTATTATCTCCTGCCAAGTACTTAGTTTAAGGTATTAAAACAAAATTGCAGTGAAACTTCAAATCCTGGGTGAATAACATATTTCCTGCATACTAAAGGAAGTTTTGATTAAAATTAACATTTCTGAATTCCTGCGTTAGAGTGAATTCAAGCTCTGCAGTTCACGTTCTGTCTCTTTTCCAGGGAAAGCATAACAGAAATGTCATACAGTTCCCCTGCAGCCATTGCCATGGGATGTGACTAGGGCATGGCACTTTCCCTGCAGAGTTCGGGACCCCCTCTCTTTTAGAAAATGCTTTCCCTATCTATTTTCTGTTCCCAAAACAAAAGTCACTGATGATTTTGGGTACTTCTGTTCCACGTACAACCCTTTATGCATAGCAATCCTCATTTCATAGGCATGAACAGGATAGTCCCAATTCGGGTCCCATCTGGATCAGGCCATAAATGTATGGACTGCCTCAAAGCAGCAAAGTTGGTGAAGGTCTGGAGCACAAATCTTATGAGGAGTGGCTGAGGGAACTGGGGTGGTTTAGCCTGGAGAAACAGAGGCTGAAGGGGAGACTCTGCAGGCTCTCTACAAGTACCTGAAGGGAGGTTGTAGCAAGGTTTGTGTTGGTCTTTTCTCCCAAGGGATAGGAGAAGGGGAAACAGCCTCAGGTTGCACCAGGGAAGGTTTAGATTGGATACTAGGAAAAATTTCTTCACCAAAAGAAATGGTCAAAACATTGGAACGAGCTGCCCAGGGTGGTGGATGAGTCACCATCCCTGGAGGAGATTTAAAAGACATATATAGGCGGTGCTCAGGGATATGGTTTAGTGGTGGACTTGGCAGTACTGGCGTAAGGACTGGACTTGATGATCTTAAAGACCTTTCCCAATCTAAACAATTCTATGGTTCTGCAAAATCCAGCCAGGAAGACCTGCAGAAACTCCTTTTGGGAGCAAAGGCAATGTGACTGCAATTCTCAGACTTCAGTGACTCGGGTAAAACAATTAGCTCCATTACCTGCAGTTGAGCACAAGGTAAGAAGGGGAGAAATATAACTTTAACAGCCAGTTGGGAGAATAATGTTCTTTTAGAGAACAGTTCTATTCAAGATCAATTCTACTGAAAAATTCTTGATGGGTGTCATTAACTGCATAGTGTAACAGACTGTTATGGTGTCTGAAATCTGGATGACACCATTCCTTTTCTTGAGGTCTAAGTTTTCAAAAGCGTCTTTCAAAAGGAAGAAGAGAGATGAGTTTGGGAGTCCCAGATACAGCCTTTTTAGAAAGTGCTATGGATTTTCTTACAAAAACTCATCAAAGTGCTTCAGGTCCAAGAAGTTAAAATGTGTGGTCGCTTGAAAATCTTGGCACAAAGACTCAGCAAGGAAGTTCAGTCAAAGCAGGGAACATGCATTCCTTGGATAGCTGGCTGGTGAGTCAATCAAGCACTTCTTCCCTAGTACTGCAGGCATAGAATATTAATATAAAATCCATAAAAGATAAACAGTAATTTAGAATAAAGGAAAGTGGTATTGAAACATGAGGTGCAGTACCTGCTCTGGAGGTATCTCAACTCTACCACCTCACTATCACATGTGTGACCAGGTGTGGACTGAAGGGCTAAGGACGGGCAGAGCACTGTTCCTGCTGATCCATCCAACCTCAAACACAGCAGTAGATGATCTTGGTGAATGGCATAAAATGCAAAGTACGTGAGCATTTAGGGGTTTTTGGGTGATTATTTATTTATTTACTATTTAAACCTTTTAAGAAGATTTCCAGAAAAAAAACTTTCACGTTTTCAAACACAGCCTCTACATTTCCACATCAGGACACCTCTGTCAATGTCTTGCTCCTGCCTGTTGAATTCAAGGACAGTTTACAAGACTGAGACTCATCTCAAACGGTTACATGAAGTATATATGCTCCCAAATTAAGTAATGGCATTGTACTCTGATTGTTCAAAAGCCACTGGGAAGCTGGAGTTGAAATCTAAAGCACTGCAAAACCTGTCACCAAATATCATTGGTGCTAAGCACTCTTGGGATTTTGTGTATTCCCAGCATCACCCAGTTCTATGTAGGTAGCAGAAAGAGCAAATATCTGAAATGAGTCTGTTCCTGACCACTCAGCTTGAAAGGAGTGCATGAGAAAGAGTCTATACTTCTAGCAGAAGAAAGTACTTGAACTTTATTTGTCATTTCCCTGATAGTTTTCATTTATATACTCCACCCCCCTGTATGTCTTCAAGGTATTGATATGATGCAAAATGAAGACTAAAATCCACACAAGTCATTATTTGGATTAGTTTGTCCTTTTCTAACCAAACCTTTCTAATGCTTATAATAGATGTTTCAAATATGTGTTGTCAGGGCAGGTCCTTAGCTGACACACACCTTGCTGCACAGAATTGGTGGGACTATGCTATCAAACATTTGTCTTGCCTTGTTACAAACTTAAATTTCCAGTTCTTGCAGCCTGAACTAAATCCTGACTGCTGCAAAATCTTGCAAAACTAATTTGCCTGCATGCAATTGCATCTGAGCCTCCAGAAGCTTGATCAATGGGACTAGAAAAGATGTTTCAGTTTTACTCAATATGTAATATGTTGTCTTTTCTGTTTGAATTGTCATAACCATGCAAAGAAGTAGAGAATATTTTCCCTTGAAATGCCTCTGGTAAGTTCTTTCAACACAAATATCAAATTCTTGTTTCTTAATTTTTACAGGTATTGGAGCAGACTGACAGACACGCTTGTCATAGGTAAGGATATGTTAATTGAGTCATAAAATTAAATAATTTCACATTTAAGTAACAGAAGTCTAATGTAAAAATTAGAAATGTAAATAACATCATGTGATCTTTCACCCTATAAGATGAATCGATAAGCCTTGTATTTTAAACAGCAAATATTCTATTTGTTATTTTTCATGAATAGATATATTTTAGTGAATTGCTTCATATAACAGATATACCTGCAAAAATGTAAGCTCTTTGAAGGACCTGACAAATAAGGAACTGGCAATGTTCTCTAAGTATTTAATTCACTGGGGTTTGACTTTTCAGTTCTGAGTTAAAACGAAAGTTAATTACCTATTATTTTTATCTGAAGTGATATCCAAATGTTCTGGTCAGTAATTCATCACCTTCTAACCAATATATTATTTACACTGATGTAACAAGGATAAATAATATGCAAGACAAACACATGATCAAAAGTGTGGTCTTTCTTTTTCTGTTCTCTACACTGATATCGCTAAGGCAGTGTCAGGAAAATGTGCTTGGGTCATCTCATTCTATGTCTGGACTGAATCAGCTGTTCACCACCACAGAAGGCACTGGGGTGGCATCTTCCAGTTCAGTATTTGTGGCATGGAGGCCTGAACCGGAAGGTTTGGTTCTAGAAAGTAAATCCTTCCTCCACTGAAGCCAGTGGGGATGTCATCACTGACTTCATGGAAGCAACCTGACTTTGTGGATCCTAGATAATTTCTGAATTGTGATGCTCAAGGAAAAGGCTGACAGATGCTTTTCCAGTCTGGACGTGGGCTGAGTCATGAGGACAGACACAGCCCTGAAAAGCAGAGATTTGCTATAATTTTTCACCTGAGTTATCATTAAGACCTCATTTTCACTAAAATGAGAATTTTGTACCCTAAGTTCTTTCACCTCAATATATTTCTGCTTTGCAGAAACTATATTTTTCAAAACACACTAATTGATAGCAGGAGGAAAGGCAATCTCTGCTTTCATACCTTCTATGGACAGGTTTACGAGAGAGCCATATACATATTTAGCATCACTACCCATGCCACTCTTTGTTATCCGCTAAGAAGAACACGTTATTTTTCCAGCAACATATAAAGAAGGCAAATGGCTGCTCATCATCATCTTTTTTTCAAGAATGTTGTATATACAATCCTCTCCTGGCTAATAGCTCCTTCTATTGTCCATGATTTATCATTGTCAGGATTCTTTACATTTCCTCCTTCTCTGTTTTGCTGGAAATCTGTCCATTTTGAACGGACAGCCCGGATTTAATTAGCCGATGCAGCATATTCACATGTAGGCTTAAAGCATACATTGTTTTGGAACATATAAGAGTATAACTTTCACTGGTATTTTTTTGCTCCAATTCTTTCTCTTTCTCATTTTTTAACTCTTCTAAACCACTATAAAGTAAGTATCAAAGATATCCTGGGTAATTAGCCATTACAGTACTGTCACAGAGGCTTCTGCAGTCAATACAGAGATAATTTGGGCAATGGTGAATGACAGCATTGTCCAGACTTTTGGGATAATCAAGGACACATCCAGCTGTACCAGACATCTGTCAGACCCATGAATCATTTCAAGTAGCTTTGCAATAGCCAGGCAACTCGAGCAAAGATAAACATTCCGGCAGCACACAGTCATGGGAAAAATACTGCTCCTACCAGAAAACATTTACCTACTCAGTGCTGCAGGCCTACAGTTCAAAAGCAGCAGAGGTACCACACATGTTTTTCTGATTTTGGAAAGGGCACATGTTTGTAACATTACCTACTGTAGTAAGAAGATGGTTGAAATAGCATAGAGTAGGCATGCACACATATATTCCTTAGAATTGCTGGGGCAAGAAGGGAGCAAGGGGAAAAGTTATACAAAACCCCCTAAAGATTACTTCAATCTTGCTAAATGCAATGTGACCTCTTTCAAATAAGAGCATTTGTACTGTTTGCATCAGCCTGAATTTACTAGTTGTATATTTTCTAGATTTTGCATATATATATGGTGAGACTGTTATTCACTCTAAATATGCATCAAGCTTAATAAGGAGCTAGAAAACTCCCTTGTACCCCCCTGTTGCTGTCTCCTTACTCGTGTACTTGCACTGGAGAGCCGAAAGAAAACAAATGCAGCGCTGCACATTGATGTCCTGGGGAAGACCTGTGGGCGAAGCCTGGAGGTGCGGGTTTAGGGCTTTGCTGAGCGACTGTCACCTGTGTGGCTGTGGGCAAGGGTCCTCCAGTCTCTGTGATTTGTATTCCCCCTCCAATTAGGCAGTCTTTCTTTGCAAAGCACGCTGACATCTATCCCTTGGATTAAGTTATTCTTGCTGCTTTGCAGGTGGGTGGAGATTGCTGCTTTGTCTAGCACGTCAGCGCACAAGGATGAGTTTAAGATGAAGGGAAAACAGCTGGCAGGATGAGGTGTGCCAGTTTTCCTTCTCTGCTTGAGGTGACCACAGATTATGAAAGTGAGCAAGGACTAGCCCAGCTCAGACTCAGACAGTCTGGTTTTTGCTGCACTCTGCAGGCAGCAAAACCATCTGGAATTGCTCCTAATAATTTCATAAAAATGCTATAATTATACCACACAGTAAAGGGAGTTTCCGAACAACTGTGAGGTATCTGTCATACAAATACCTGCTGTAGGCTTCTTTGAGATGTCATTCTTTACACTGGCAATGAGATTGTTTGCGTTTCCCTTATTGCCTTTTGTATGACACCGGATGGGAAAGTGCTATTAAGGCCGCAGGGTAGCAACGGAAAAGCTTTTTGAGCTCTGTCTGAGGGCCAAAGAGCAAAGCAGAGCTAGCGGAGAGGACTTGTGACGGCTGTTGCTGGTGAGCGGAGGGGTGGCAGGGGAGGAGGAGCTGGGCTGTGGGGCACTGAAAGCAGTCGGAGATCTGGCAGTATGCAGAGATTGATTTGCCGCGAGTGGTGCGAATGCAGAAATTGCTTTTGGAAAGCAAGAGAAAGAATTACTGGGGAGACATCAGAGGTTGTGACTGACAGATTGGTAGCTTTCCAGTGACAGACTAAGGGTCGTTGAAGTATTTGGGGAGAAAGAGTGAGCCCACCACAGAGAAAATGCCATGCGCTGAGGTTGCTTCTCATTATGGAGATGAAGAATTGCATCTTGAGAAGTTGACAGAGATGTTGACAAACTGTTGCTGCGTCCTCTAAACTTGTGTTTGCCTTTGTCCCCTGCTTTGGCCTTTTTCTCTCCCACCATTTCCAGCTGCCGCTGCAGTTCAGTGCCACTGTCACTTAGCTCTGAAGTTTGGGTAATTTAGGAACCTGTGCCACCTCCTTAGCAATGAAGGTCTTCCTCTCATTTCCATACACGGGTATATTTCTCTGTTGTGATACCAGGTATGGTAGATTGCCAGCTTCTAGAAATAGTTGTTTCTAGTGGATACTCACTTAGGGCAATCAGGTACACCTTAATAAGGCAGTGTACTTGAGACCATATTCTGGCCTACAGTGTATATAACTTCATTTCCTAATTCATAATGCATTGCCCACACTGTTTTGATATAATGTTAGTTCTTTAACAAGTCTTTGCCTCAGTGATTAAATGCTTGAACTATGTGCACAAAAAATAATCCTATCCAGTTTTCCTTTTGTGGCATGTTGCTTTCTCAGGTCTGCAATTCTGTGTGCCAATGGAAAATGACATGTTAGCGGTTGCAGCATCCTTCTGGTTGTGGTGGGTCCTTAATGTCACCATTTGCATTGCTAAATAATTTGATCACTGATAAGAGGGAGTAGTTATTGACTGGAATAGGCAGCAATAACACTCCTCTCACTATATCTGTTTGATTTGTGGGTTATTTCTGGTATCTCAATTTCCCAAATTTATGTTTAGAAAGACACTGTTAAGTTCAAATATCTGGTTGCGGGTTTGATTTATTGTGAAATTCTTTTTAGCATCTCATAGTAGCAATCTCTTCAAGTTGTCCCTTACCCTGTCATCCCCAAGCTTTCTTTCAGTATCTTTATGGAACTGTTCACACCTCTTTTTGCTTTTAAATAATCTCTAGGTGTTTAATTGCAATTCATCTTCCCTGTGATATTCTTCCAGCATTTGCAGCTTGTGCAGACCTCCAGAACCAGAATTCTTCCTGCAGCCAAGAGCCCTGAGCATGTTCATTATTTCTGTGCTGAAAGCACTTCACTAATTTTGCTGTGTTGCAGCAGGGAACCTTCAGCTTTATTTGCTTTTATACCTGACTTTGTACAGTTATGTTCATTCATAAATGTGAAAACTCACTTCTCTTACTTCCTAAAGTGTACATATAATTCTTCCACTGGAAAGCCTGTACAAACGGTCTGGTTATTTGTAGCTCTTTATGCAAATTGCTTCTCTTAAATACACTGCTATCATATGATAGGTTCTCTAGGGCTGTTACTGTTCTCTGTTCTCATGGCTTGATTTCAAGGAAGATTGCTTCAAGTCAGTGGGCCAAACTCTTTGGACAGGAAGAGCCCTGTTAAGTACAAATAGAAATGGTCCTGAGGAATTAATTGCCACAGGATATCCTGGAGGCCAAATTCACAAATGAGTTTTAAAAATTATTGTAAAAATTCATAAATATTTGAGCAATTTGGTAATTATTAAATGAAGTGATCCAGAGAAAGCATTCAATACAGCAAGTCCATAAACAGTGGACTACTGGAAACTAGGTTAATACATCTGAGGAGAAATTATTCCACAGGTATCTTAGTTTTTATACTCTCTTCCTAAAGAGCCAGCACTGTTGGAGAGTAAGTACAGATATACATGAAAATCTCTCCTAAACCCATCTATACTTTCAGGCAATGCTTGTGGACTTCAGTTTCTTGTATGATATCATGGAGCCCTCAATATCAGAAGAATATTGACCACTTGGAGCGAGTCCAGAGGAGGCCACGAAGATGATCAGAGGGCTGGAGCACCTCTGCTATGATGAAAGGCTGCAAGAATTGGGCTTGTTCAGCCTGGAGAAGAGGAGGCTCCGAGGACACCTCATTGCAGCTTTCTAGTACCTGAAGGGGCTACAAGGGTGCTGAGAGAGGACTTTTTACAAGAGCCTGTAGTGACAGGACAAGGGGTAATGGGTACAAATTGAAAACAGGGAGGTTTAGATTAGATATCAGGAAGAAATTCTTCACAGAGAGGGTGGTGAGGCACTGGAACAGGTTGCCCAGAGATGTTGTGGATGGCCCCTCCCTGCCTGTCTTCAAGGCCAGGCTGGATGTGGCTTTGAGCAACCTGGTCTAGTGCAAGGTGTCCCTGCCCATGGCAGGGGGGGTGGAACTAGATGATCTTTAAGGTCCCTTCCCACCCTAACCATTCTATGATTCTATGATCATTTCCAGAAAAAGCCTAATTGAGGGACACATCAAATCTGGCCCAAAGTTTCCTAAAATATACGAAAAGGTGATACAACAATATGTCTTGTCTGATCATGGTCAGTTGAGCTGCTGTGTCTGCAGCAACTGGGGAATCTCAATAACAGAAACCCCCTCCCAGTCATTAAGGTGATTTCCCATGAGGAAGAGGTTCAAAGGCCCCCAGAAAATAAGAGACTATGCCCCCTTAGAATTATAGTAATCTCTAACCCATCAGCATATGGGAAGAATCTGGCCCAGCACTTTTAGCTCACTTAAATCACATAGAGACTTATCTACTATTGCTTTTTCATAATCCACTTTAATTGTCATTGCTTTGTGTGTTTGGAAAGTGCCCTGAGCTGACTGAAGTGTTTGTGGCTGCCTGCCTGCTCTGCAGTCCTTGAACAGCTCTATTCAGGGTCCTGGGTGAAAGCTTTTTCTGGGCAACACCTCCACGTTTTCCAGGCAGGGTTTTGCTTGTGATGTGAGGATTACACAAGGCAGGTCCTTTCTGTACGTGTGTTACCCTCACGTTGTTACCCTCTTCCTGGCTTCCATTGTCCAAGGTCATCCACGCTTACAGAAATGAAGGAACGTGTTTTAACAAGATGAACTGGCAAATAGTTATTTAATCAGTCAAACAGGAGCAGGTTTATTACTGAGAACAAGCTGGAGAACCACATCCCACAGAAATCATTTTTAACCAAAAGGACAGATAAGTTACTTTTATGCAGAAAGAAATAGTGTTTAATTGCTTGAACCCTGTAAGGAGACTAGCCAAAGGAGACTCCAATACTATCAAGAAACCATTTAATATGTGCAAATATATTTCATGTTCTACAGCTTGAAACTTTCTATTTTTCATTTACAGTTAACCTACTGGGCATTTGAATAATACACAACTTGGTGTTGCTTCATTTTAAACATTATTGGGTACAAAGTGTGTTAACTGGACAAAATTTCCATGCAAATAAAGGATGGATCAAAAGGACAGCAAGGTTGGTTTCTTTTAAATGCCACACGTCATGGTGACTAGGCATATATTGAGCTGAGTATTCCACCACCCTGGAAAGAGTCATCATTGCCCCTGCTAGATCTTTAGTAAGGACAAAGCCTTGCACAACACAGCCCACTGCAGAGCTGCAAGCGAGACAAGAAGATGAGTAATTTAGTTGTATGAAATGGCTAGGATTCAATTTGAGTAAGCTGAGGCACTACTGGGCATTTTAATGAGAGCAGCTCATCTTGATTACATACGGACACCCCTGTGCCACCGCTGTGGTCCAGACGGACAGTCTGCTGGTCGGAGGCAGCTGTGAAGGCATCGGCTGGTTTGTGTCTCCACACGCAGAGCCTGGCCTGAAACACGAACTGAACGTTTGAGAGCAGATAGCAAATATATGTGACCAGAGGTAACTCACATCTCAACAGGGACTGTGACTGCCACAGGCAACTCCTACTGAAAAACCCAGCTGGGACAGCCTAGGTGTCTGGCACATCATTTTCTGTGGTAGCAGAAAACCTCAGTAGATATTACAGATTACTACGTGAGTGAATAGCAAATATTAATTAATGCATCTTATTTAATGAAGCTTATCTTATTTCTGTCAGTACTGGCAACATAACAAAAGAAGGGAAACGCTAAGGACAGGGAAATGAATTTTCTTGAGTGCCTATCTCTTAAAAAAAAAATTAGTTACTCTTATGATGATGAAATCAAAAGCACGAGTACAGAATATATAATGTCTGGTTAGATAGTAGAAAAAGATCTTGCATTTAATTTGTACAAAAAATTTACAGCTCCAGACACAGAAAAATATTGTAGGAGTTTCACAGAGAATTTTCTGAAAAATTATAGATAAACATCTCTCAGAGATGATCAAGAGCAGTAACTTTGAATGTTTTGCAATTTTTCAAGTCTTCATCACCTTTTAGAAGTGTGGACCTTCATGGAGTGAATATAACCTGCTGATAAAACAGCTTGCTTGTCTTTGTTGCCTCTTGCAGGCCTTTAAATAGTCTCTGGATTCTCAGCGTCACCAGTACAGAAGCTGTAGCTAAATGTGGTATGGCCTCGGTGCAGGGGAGTGGGATTGCTTTAAGCCTCTACCGTGTGTGTGATTTTATAACGGAATTCTGTTGCATCTGCTTAGCAGCACTAAATGCTGGCAGCAACGAGAACAAAATCCTACCAAACTTGTGTGGTCTAAATCCTTGTTGCTCCAGGAAATCCTGCAAGAAAGGTTAAGGAGAAGGAAACTCCACAATGGAGCTTTGGAGACTTCTCACAGCCAGTCGTGTTGTAAACTGGGAGGAAACTCGGCAGGTAGAAAGTTCTCTCTTTTCAATATCTTTCAGCATTAGGTTTTGGGGACGTCTCCGGAAGGGAAAAAGAGAGTGATGGAGATTGCTTACACTGCTTTTATTTTCATGTGAAATGCAAAAGGAATAGGGTTTGCAAGGTGATGATTTCATGCCTCAGACACTTACCTACACCTTTGCATTCCACTTTGAAAGACAACAATGGTGTACAAAGGCATATCCATAAACTTAGCAGACAGAGCTGCATGAGAACTGGAAAAACATTGCTTAAAACCTTTTTCATCCAAAGATGCAATCAGTATTTTTTAATGTCTCCAATAGTGACTTAATGGACCTCAAAAGCACTAGTTCAGCGAACCTAAAGGAAAAAAAAATTACTTTGCAGAGCATTTCCTGTGATCATTTAATCAACACAGGGCTGTGGTGTAAGCCCAAAAAGTCTGACAATTCAGAGCTGTTGTTCAGACCTAGAATAATTACAATGAATTGACGGTGTCATTTTTGCATAGCCCACGGAGGACACAAAATTCAGACTTCTTAGGAGGAATTAAGTAGTCATGGCTAATTTGCAGCTTATAAAGCATTTGAAAAAAAGTGTCTATATCTTTTGTTCTCCCATTTTTTAATTTCAATATCTTTATTTTGGTAGTACAGATAGTGTCATCTCTACATGCCAAACTGGACACAAAATTATGTCATGGGCTTTAACTAAACTGTGGTGGCTTGTGTCAGGCTAAGATGGGTTATAGTTACCTGTGTCCCCACAGCAAGGCTTACAATGCCTACTAGAACTATCATAAACAGAAAGATGTATTTCAGAGATATTAGTTTGCTAGATAACAAAGTATTTCAGGAGCAGTGTCAAATCATGCCAATATCACCTGACCTTTCTCCACTGGGATGAGTTGAAAGTTACTATTTACCTTTTGTTCCAAATCCATGGAAGATAGAGGACCCAAACAAACAAAAAAACCAAAACACCACCTCAAAATAGCTAAGTATCTCAATTTTTAAGCTTAGCTCCCCTTAAATCCTGGAGCACTCTTTTGTGGGTGAAGTAGAGGGTTTCCTTTATAGCTAGGAAAGTAAGAATCATTCCAAAGAATCTCTTTGAAGAACTTCAGTTACTGAAAATAAACAGCATTTATTTAACTAGGGTGCAACAGGAGCTCCATGTGCACATTCAAAGGCAGGATTTGGATCTTAATCTGTGTTTGTTCGTCAGTAGGGCATGGACAATACAGATCATTAATTTGCTCTGAAGGAGGACTTACTGAATTTATATGCTGCTTTGCCATGCATTTTCGTAATCCTTTGTTTTCAGGTACCCCCTCCTGTGGAGGTTACAGATAACACCCAACAAGACATTTATTTCTTTACAGTGTAATTGAGTTTTTGAATTCCTAAACATTCATAACATGCAAAAGTCTCTCAATATGTTGCATCTAGGTGATCATTTTCTTAGAACAGCAGGAACCTTTTTCTGTCTAGAAAAGCCTGTTAGCTTTTATGGCATGCCATCAACTGGAATATAGAGTACCTGCAACAAATTATTTTGTGAATGAGTAACTAATCAAGTACTATTTTCTTATGCTGTAGTACAATCACTTCTAATAATGAATATACTCAAGATACGGTTGTCTGTTGACAGGTAATTCATGAACTGAAAAAGAGATAAACTGTATTTTTATGAAATATGGTTATACTACAACATCTGGCTTTACTATGTCATCACAATGTTTTGAATATAAATTAGATATGTGAAAAAATTATATAGACTATATATTAATTCTAAATTCTATAAGCCTATTCTGTATCAGAGAAAGTATGCTAATGATGCTTCCCCCCACCCTGATATGGATGGAAATAGAGCTAGCCCCTCCCTGTTCTCATTTTTAATTATTGTAGGCTAAAGACCAAGCTAAGAGAAGACCCCTTAGGAAAGATGTCTCACATCTTCAGGTTACGGGTCTCCAAGAAGGGGTCTGACATTTTCAAGAGAGCCCTCTCCTCTCATGATGAGACTGTTTCTAGGCTGGTCTACCAAGTCCCTCAAGTACACTAAGCTTGGATCTTTCATTCATGCAGAAATCATATATGAGCCTTTTTACAGAGGCACCCATCCTGAAATTCATGTATGTCCCTGATTTAGTAAAGAATATGTTTCACTTGTAAGCATGTAGTTGTACGTTTGCATTTGTAAGAATCTGCCTCCATAGGTTTCCCTTAGCATGGTGGCCATTTCAAGCTGTGTATAATTAATCTGCCATGGAAATTAGTTATTTATTTATTACGTAAGTATGCCTTTTATTAAAAGTACTTTGTGAAAACCTAATTGCTGCTATAGTAATATGGCATAACGGTCCCTCACATAAATACATGATTATTATGTACAGTCACTTATCTGTGAACGAGCTCTGCTACTACTTTCCTTAATTAAGGATACAAAGGGCTCCTTCATCTTTGCATATTCCCTAGCTAGGACATTGATACTCATTATTTCCTAAGTCCAAACACTGAAACTGTGTCAAGAATGCATCTATCACCAGACGGCTACTTATAGTCAGCGGAATTTTCAACTGTGTCAGCAAATTCAGCAATTTGCAATTTCTGTATGTCTGACGTGTTTTTATTGGTGAAGATCGCTTTCAAATACCAAGATCATGAGAATGATTCCTCGGTTAGTCTCCTCAGCAGTCGAATGTAATGACAGTAATTAACAGCCTGTGATTAGCAGCCACTCCAGAAAGTCTTTGAATGTTAATTTGCTTCAACTAATATGCGGCACTTCTGTGTAATGAGATCTATGCTATAGGTTCACCATGAAAGCAAATTATTTTCCAGCATTTAATCATACAAATGATTCTTAGTTAATCACTTGAACAGTAAACCTCAATGTTCTAATAAGTGACATTTGTTTTTCCATCATTTGATTTATTACAAATATAGGCTACAGTATGGTATAGCGAGCACTGTTCCTTAAAAAGAGGTCATGAACACAATTATATTTCTCTGGATCACATTGTAACCAAGGTGATCTCATCTTGTCCTTTCAAAGCAAGGTATCTTTAGCCTTCCCTTTATTCTCCTCTATTCTTTTTTGTTCTTTATCCCTTTGTTTTCTTTGGGGTGCCTTTCCATATAGCACCCGAAACGTTACAACTGAATTGCGTCTCTTCCTTTTCATACTGTAGATTCCCAGGAAAACTAAACCAGTTGCACTTCAGTGCACTTGAAGAGGATTGAAAAGAAGCAAGACAGAATGAGCTCGCATTGCCAGTGGACAAGATAGACCATGAGAAAACCACAGCAGCCTTAGGAAGTACCCATGTGAATTGCCGCATTCCTTTTTGTGTTTCATATCTGCAAAGGCTAACCATACACTTTGCAGTTAAGAATGACCAAATTATGCCCGAGGTGGAGGAATCTGACACATTATAAAAAAAATATATTTATTATGTGAGTGTAGGCTTGAGAGAAAATGTTTTCTCTGTTCTTCCAGCTGTTTGGGCAAATATGCATTGTGTGCAGTGATACTACAGATTGCTTTCCTCCAAGACTCTGCTTAGAAATCCATGAGAAGTACTTCACAGTGAGACTGCGCAGCCTTCCTGGTGCCGTGAGATGCACATGAGTTCTTTAAATAGCTGAGCACCACTTGGAGATACCTGCATCCCTCAGAGAGAGAGCGAGTCCAAGGGAAGGAGCTCTGACCACAGGACAGAGGTAGTAGGTGGCAATGTTCACCTGATTCAGCAGCATGCATTCTGGGACTCTGATGGGCAAAGCAGCTCCTTCTAGAAACCTATACTGACCACAGCCCTCTGCATCAGCATAGTCTCACTGTGGGCGCAGGGGCAACATGCTCCTCAGTGCACTCCTCAGCCCTTTTGTCTTCTAGTTCAGTTCATAGCTGGGAGAAAAAAATAGAATTAGATAATCTGAGAGAGCTGTTTGGTTTTGGTTTTGATCTACTTTTTTAAAGTTTTTAATATGGAAATGAGTGCTGGTTTGCCCCTCCCCATTCTGGATACTGTCTCTTCATAGCAAGCTTGCTCCAGTCACCTCCTTATTCAGATCTTTTGTATGACAAGACCACCAGTAGCTTCTCTTTGAAGTATTGCAGGAAAATTCAGTCCTGGATTGAGTATAAGTGCCACTTTTAGCTGGAGTCCAGGCATGCACTAGTCCTGACCATCTTAAGAAATCTCTACAGTTTATTATAATTTGGTTATTGGATCAATTTTCCCTCTTGTAACTGAGATCTAAAAGCAAAGCATATGGTAACAACACAGTCTCTTTTATTAGTCCAAACACCCTTGACATTGCACAGGAAACTTCATCTGACACTGTGCAGTGTCTGACACCCTTTTGGGGAAAGGGGCGAGTGGGGCGCCCGTATTTAATTCTGCAAGCTGGCACCAGCCTGTTAGGGACATGTTTGTCACTTTTTATAGCATCATTTACCCAGCGCAAGAAAGAGGGGATTTGGAAAGTCAGCATTCCTGTGGGTAGGTAAAATGAAGGGGAATGGATTCTAATCTAATTGT
The DNA here is from genome assembly GCF_000690775.1 of Eurypyga helias. NCBI lineage: Eukaryota > Metazoa > Chordata > Aves > Eurypygiformes > Eurypygidae > Eurypyga > Eurypyga helias. The sequence continues at coordinate 14,871 of NW_010241753.1, read as the reverse complement.
AAATGCCTTGGTTTTAAAACACTTCTTGTCAATAAATCCTTCCATTAACAGACATGCTGACAGCCAACAGCACAGTCAAATCAGGAGGCCAGCTCCTGTTGTGATATCATATTTTCATCATTCAATGTACAAAATGTTGTAGAGAGTTATACATGGAATTGGCTGGCTTAAAAATGGGTTCAGTCTTCAGGAGCTTGTTTTGGTAAAAATGCCGACAATTTTCCAGACTGTGGCATGTTTTCACCATTCTGTCTTTTATGTTGAGCTTAAGACTTAAAAAAAGCGCCTATTCAGAAACCTGTCTAGAGGCTGAGAGTGTGAGATCTTGAGCCACAATTACATTTTTGCCACTTAAGCTGTGTGGGTTTAAGCAAGTAATTTTCCAGTCTTGCAGTGACAGAAATAATGACTCTCCATCCCAGGGATGAATAATGTTGGTTAATAATTAGTTAATAATTTTAAATATTTGGAGTTGCCTGTAAAGATGTAAGTACAATCTTTTTTCCCCCGTTATATTGCATCCATCACTTCAGAATCAGTCACAGGACTTGAGCTGGGTTCTCTCTAACAAATTTTACCTCGCATTTTTGGTCACTGTCCAGTTTTCTTCAAATGGCTGTCAGTCATCTTCAGGTAAGGAATATTCATAACTTTGTATTCCTTTGCTGCCCCTCCAGCCATTTGTCTAATTTTGACCCTACGTGGACTATTATGTCTTCTCTGGGTATTGAAAACTGGAACCACGTATAGCTTATTAAGCTAAGTTCCAAATCCACTGGCCCACATTTAGGTTAATCGAGGTTAAATATCACTCTCTTTAAAAACCAAAACCCAGTTTTTGAAGTAGTTTAGCAGGAACACTTTTCATCTGTTTCCTCTTTTCATTTATTTCTTCTGTTCATAACCTTTTTATTGTAAGCATGCAGCTCCATCCACTTGTAGCAGCATTCCTCCAATGCTATCATGAGATTCACTAGTGATGTTCTGTAAATGCCAGCCAAAATCTATCTGCAGGAACATCTGCTCAACAGTGCAAAACTGATGTAATTACCAACCATCATCTTTTATCCTCCTGCTGGGGCAACTGCTCCAAAGCATGACTTTTTGCCCTGAGCTAACAACATCCAGAAACTTGCTGTTATGTACAAACCCTGCCACAGAAAACTAATGTGGCTTATACACAAATTCTAACAGAGTCTTTCAGCTACAAGAGGCAACAAATACCCCGGTGGCATGGGTCTTGTGGAAATATTTAAAATTTTCTGTGTTCTTATTTGCTGCTTCTGCTTCACGCGTTGTTTTCTGTGGGATTATTTTTAATGGGTGGCAATGATCATATAAACAAATTATTAAATATTTATATATAAAATAGGAGACAGGATGTTGCAGATGCTCAGATTTGACTAATTATAACAGGTTGTTATATATATGTGTGTGTAAGCAGATGATAGATACTAGGAGATGGATATTCCATACTTATAAAGCGAGAGACTGTATTTGCTTGTAGGAAAAACAGAAATTTGAACACTTTATGGCACTACTGGTGGATATATGTTGTGGACACCTTCACTAGATAGCCTATGCCTTTCAGCAACTTTTTTCTGACTATGTACTAATATCTTAATCTCTGGGAATTTTTCCAACCTTGCAAACCTCCAAGAGCTTTCAATTATTTACAATTTTTTTCTCTCAAGCAATCTGATAAAGAAATGCTTCCATTTTCCTTGTGTCTTAGAACTGATTTCCGGACAAGCCACCTACCCTGGTGGCAGGTTTCACATTCAGCATCTCTGGATGACCCCTCAGTCATCAGAAGTGTAATGTGCATCCAAAGCGTAAAACTCTGACCTCCTCAGGGCAGCAAGGCTTATGATGGCAGTGTCATACATTTCTCAAATACCATTGGTTTTGCCTCATTCCTGGGGAAGAGAGCTCTCCTTCCTGAGCTGGATGAGCTCTACCTCAAGACCACATTGGCAAGAGCATGCAAGTTCTATTGCACCTGCATAACCTCGTACCTTAGGTGATTAGGGAAAATCACGTAACTTACAGTTTTCCAGTCATACTGTTTAAAATAGCATAGAAATCTGGATCAGATTTTTTCTGATTCTTTTTCTGTGGGGTCTTTCTGATTTTTCAAAATCAGAAAGACCCCACAAAACCAGTAGTATTTGATGTGCAGATGCAACGAGAACAGGATGAGGTTTCCACTGTATTTCTAAGTAAATACCTTTACAAACCATATCTAAACTTCTGACAGAACTTCCTGTCAGCATCGCCTGCCTAAAAATACATGCCTGTGGGACTCAGAGCAAAGCTCCCTGTTCAGAAATCTCTCTGCTTCTGCATTTCTATGGCTTCCAGGCCTGTGTTCTGGTTCCTAGAGATTTTGATAATCCCTTAGATCCTTTGTGGGGTGATTCCTGCATAGCTGGAGCAGGTAGGACTGTACTAACATGAGCTATTTTCATAGCCAGATTCAGAAGTGTCCCAGACACATGGGTATGGATTCCTTCTAGGAGACAGTACAGACAGCTGAATATTGGTACTAGGTGACATTGCTCGTTATATAATTATATGTCCAAGCAGAGTGGTGGGTTTTGCACATTCTCTGCTATATCCTGATCTTGAGATACTCTTAATCAGCACATTCTCAGCATTGAGGTCAGCAGCGCTATGCTGCGCTGCACCAGCAACGAACTTCAGTCAGGCTTGGTGACTTAATTAAATACCTCAGAAAGATCTGCAGTGGCACTTTTTCACCTCTTCCCGCAGTTGCCCCAGACTTTTTGTTAAACCTGTTGATATTTTTATTTCTGCGGACAGCCTTCCTATTGCTACGCGTCTGTACTTTATCATTTGAGGGAAGAAGCAATTGCAATGACAGAACTAGACCTTGTTATGCTATGAGTAATATTACATATAGTCCAGCACTTCTGGAGGGAATCTTGAACACTGGTGCTTTATATACATGATAAACAAGGGGAATTTTGGTTTGTATTTCAGACAATTTACGGTATAGGCTGCTCCGTGTGTAGCTGCTGCGGTGCTGTTGTTTCATGCCAAGATTCATTACACATAATGGGTTGGCCAACATCCCTGGGACTTCTTAGAAGATGTGTTAAAGAGCCCTAAAAGAAAAGTATGCAGATTATAGCTTCCCCTGTTTTTCATAAATGTTTCAGACATTTGGAACATGTCATTAAAATTTTAACAAAAGGAACAGAAGGAAAGCACAGTGCTTAAGTATTTTCTTCCTGCTCATTTTTTGGGTAATGAATTTTCTGCTTATTGAAGCATATTTTGTCTGTTGTTCTTTGCCTGTTGATTAACCAAGGGCTAGAACAGTTATCATATCACTCAGTGAAAGCAGTGTTGTGTAGCACTAAATATGTATCCATGTGATCTTGACTCCCTAAAATTTTTGTGGCTTGTGCTTGTGGAGAGACAATATAAAATGGAGATAAAAGCCTATCAGATTAGAACAGTGTGCTTCTAGATCCACTTAACACTTCTTTTGCAGAGGGATAAATGGTTGGGGAAGGGTAAGCTGGGAGTCAGGCTGCAGTTACCAGTACACTGGACAACATACAGTCTGGTTATGAACAGTGAGCTAAATTCCCAGCTACAGTGCAGCTACATGTCTTATATACGTTACTGGTGAGAAATGCCTAGAGAGCAATTCTTTATTTTTCTATGCATAGCTTGTGTCAAATTTTACATTAGATACATGAGTACAGATCCAGAATACCACCAGTAAAACCAGTGGTCTTGCTTTGGAGTAATACCATGCTAGTGAGAACTGCGTATGTACCAATTCTTGCCTTTTCTGCTGCAGGCAACCGGCTGCACCATCCTGAAGGGATCTGACACAAAGCACTGTGAAGGTGATGGAAAGTCAGAGAACCTTAGAAGAGGCTGTGGACCGAGGATGCAGCAACACCTGCCCTCTGCGTGGGGCCTTGATGTGACTAAGGGCAGAGCCTTGCGGGGCAGGACACAGTCACTGGAAGTTAGTGGTGCAGGGACAAACAGGACCACACAAGGATAGCGGGAAGCTGGGAGAGGGATGGGCAGTCTGCACATCCGCTGCGCTCAGTGATGAGGACACTACTGGGTCTGGTCTACTCCACTGCTCTGCTGACGCCTGTGCATGGCCACATGCACCTCCCCAGTCCAGTTTGTGTTTGGGTGAATCTCTCCTCTATGATCACTTCAGCTCATTGTGTATGCAATGCTATTGCTGTTAATTCCTCCGGTATTCCCAGCTCCCCAGATCTTATTTGGGTTTAGAGCTAGAGGTCCTTAATTTTTAGAGTGAGCCTTTGAGGCTCCACTACACTGCTCCTAATATGAGATTCAGTACTTATATTTTATTTAAAACACAAGGCTTGTTACTACAGTGCTTTTAACATTCTAATATACACATAAAATTTTTATGGTGCTTTCTCTTCCTGAGAGAAGTCTCAGGTATAAAACAATTTTTCAAGGGGAAAAAAAAAGGCATGTAAGAGCCCTGCTTCACTTTAATTTTGGTTCCACAAAAGTCTCTTGCTATGTGTGACTGATATCAGTGAAAATAGAAAATAAATCTCCAAGAACAAAGCATCAGAGCATTATAAAAGCAGCTTGTTTCTGTGCTGGCCTAGGTACACTGCCGGTTTGGTCCCTTGCAGGCCACAGGGCAAAGCTGCACAGGGCTGGAGCTGGAGATGTCCTGGCCACCTCTCCCAGTTAATTTCTGGAGGAGGGCTGCTGCCTTACTTATCTCAGATGAGTCTAGTGCTCTCCCCACACGTTGTTTCCCCCTGTTTCAGTTCCCCAACAAAAACACGCATGCCTTATCTGGACCCTGGAACCCTGTGAAGGGGTTGGGGAGATGCCAGGCTGTCCCTACAGCACTGCTGGCCTTCCTTCTCATGGAAAGCAAGCAGGAAGGCATCATGTCCGTGCCCAGGTAGTTGCAGGCAGCAAGAAGAGTGATGGCTACAAGAGGTATAGGAATGGGATGCTTCCTTTCTGCTGTCCCATCTGGTACAGTGTGTCCATTGGCACAAAGCCCTTTCCCTGAGGCTCTTATCAGTGTAGCATGACTGAACCTACTGCAAATTCCGCCTGGATGTCACCTTTGGGATCTGCACCTGTGGTGCTCTCTGCCTCTGGAACAAACGAAATGCTGTACCTCTTAAAGGGACTTTGTGTTCACTGGTCATTTTTCTTCCATACAGAAGTCCCTGCTTTACCCAGGAAACGGCAGTGTACAACATTTCATTGACCAGCGAAAGCCTGAACGTGCACCTACCAGGTCTTCATCACGGGTTATCTGCGGTCAGCTACAAGAAACTGAACCTTTATTGAAAATGTATCAAAAGGAACCAGGTTCTCTCTTAATGTTCAAAAGAATTTTATCTGCTGTTTGTCGATACACTAAAATGTCTCAGTTCTTCAGTGCTTATTTAATCGTGCTTTTCATCGGCTTTGACAATGTACTGTAGTAAAAATGCTAATTATTATTCTTACTATTTTCATCTGGAAGAATAAATAGCCTGGGAAAGCTGCTTATAGTGTATTTCCACCTGGCTGAAATCAGGAATTACTGGAAACCTCACATGAAGTTCTGCTCTCATGAGATTTCCAGATCAAAGTTATTTAGATAGATTAAGTTGCAGTTTACGGATTTTTATATTAACAAAACCAGGTCAGTTTGTGAGATTTTATTTTTGCTAGAAGAAAAAAAAACATGGTACTGATCAGAATTAATTATGCATGCTTAAAATATGTGTGAGTGAACACCCTCAAAATCTATATACAGATTAGATTTATAGAGTACAATTCAATACTATTTTACAAAGCAATATAAGTACTTGTGTATTGTCATGAAAAACATCAATATATCTTAGTTTTAATAATGACAATATTTAATAAATAAGATCCAGTTATCAGCTTCATGGATAATACAACACAAAACCTTTTTTCATCTATCTGTGCAGTTCATCTTTATTTTTACCAGTCTTCTCAATTTGCTTTTAGTATTTCACCAGTAATTTTTTTCAACAATAAACCTTCATTAATTGTCTTACTCCTTTTACTTTGAATTTCAGGATGAGTAGTTTAATGCAGAAAGGTTACTTATTTTTTAAGTCTGGCAGGGAAATGGGTGTTGGCTGGTTCAGTGTTTTTTGCATATAGTATGACATAATTATTTTTGTATCTCTCGCTTGAAAGAGAATCTTGTGATCCTTGAAAGCTGTTGTCTTGGTATTTTACTGTACTTACTCTGGGAATGCAAAACCAAATTTCAGCTGGATGTAAACAGGTATAAAATAATCCAGTTATTTTAGTAGATTCTCTCTTGCTTATACTAAACTAGTAGCTTTTATCTACTACTTCCCATCAAATGGTGATACAGCGCTTAAAGAAGAATTTATTTCTTGAAGATGAGGTGGTCTTTTTCCTGTGTATGAGGTTTCTTAGTGTACAGCTGCCCTAGGAGTGGGTATCACTGCCTCTATCTACTTCATGTGTGAAGGTCAGATTAACACAGAAGAGTTATTCCCCTTTGTTACAATTACCTCCTCCTTTAAAGAAACTCTTTCCAACTCCATTCCTCCTCCTCCAAGCTCTGGAGAGGAACTCATAATTCAGCGGTGGCCAGACATCTGCATGTGCTTATCTAAGCACAAAAGTGTTCGGAGCGGACGTGGCAGCCTGCCCATTTAGCCACGCATCAGCAAGACCCCTGTTGACCCTAGGCAGAGTGCAGAAGGCCCATTCGTGGCGGAGGGAGCACGATCCTGTTGTACGTAAGGATTGGGCTCTTCAGCTTTTTTTTTTTTTCCCTTCTTGTGTTGATGCTGTATTTGGGAGCATGGATGAAGTTAAATCTTGTATTGGCTCACTCAGACGGTGCCAGTCTACCTCCCCACAGCTAGAAGCACAAGTGGACAGGTTGTTTTCTGCTTTATTAAGAGATTTGAAGGCCATAGCATCAAAATGGGAATTTCAATCAGGGCCAGTCTGGTTGCTCAACAAACAGAAATACTGTAGGTTGTAGATCTTAATGCGTGCAGCGACTGTGATCTAATTCTGAGCACTGCTTGTTGGGTCAGATCTGGTTGAGTCAAGTCACGATGCATCAGCCCATCAGGTCACTCCTGAGAGACTGCCTCCTGCCGAGGTGCCAGCAAATAAAATACAAAGAAGGAAGGAAATGGAGACCTTGCTTTGCTGAACAAGCACAGATCTTTGCATTATGGATTAGCATTTAGGAAATAATCCACAGTTGCCTTCAATGTAATCTCAGCAGACACACTTAATTTAGTGTCGAAGTACTGTCAAGTAGCAGTCAAAGGCATGCCTAGCAAATGGATGGGAGTAGAAAGCAGAGACTGGAAGAAAGAGAATAGATTAATATTTTATTGTCAGTCAATTAATCCTTGTAGTGCCAACACGGGAGGCGCTGTTACAAATTCACAGGTTTATCCAGAAAGGAGAAAGGCAATGCAATGGCTTGATTTCAGGTGTAAATGTAAGAATTTATTCTGACAGTTTAATAACTAATAAGGATTTGTAGGCACTTGAAGGAATAAGAGTATATTTAAAGCAAATATACTGGGGTGTTTAGAAGCTTATTACAAGCCTCCCCTGACGCACAAGTCTGTGTCCACCCCAGCACACTAACAATAGCAGCAACAGCAATTATATAGCAACTGTAAGCGCGTAACATTTTTCAAGACACCTTAGGTACTGTATTAGGAGAAAAAACCCAAACAAACAAATTAGCAAAGTGAAAGCACAGCACAGCACTTAATCACATAGTTGTCTCATTTAAATCAGTGGGTCGACTCATTTTCATATAATTATGCATGTTTTTAAGATACGCTTGGTATGTCACAAGACTGTGTAATGTTCTAATTGCAGCTATCCATTTCCCTCACCTTTGCCCTACCTTTGGAGAAAGGACTGCTCTTTTCTTACTGGTTGTAGGGTGGGTAGCACGGGAGGTGCAAGCTTACGAGAAGCACAGGTAAGCACTACGATAAGATGCACGGCAACAGCGTCTTAGCTTAAAAATAATAAATTATTGCTGAAGACACAGTAAAATACAGAAGTTGCTTGATCACAATGATACTACAACAAGCCTGCAGTAGAAAATTATAGGGTGGCAGGGTAAATGGCTCCTGCCACCTTCAGCGTGCTCTGCAGAAGTGGAAACCAGTGGAAGCTGGAGCAGGTAAGTGGAATTACAAGCAGGGAGTTCTGGCAGTGATGGGGGAGTGCAGGTGGTGGGAGAACAGTAGTAAAATGATGTGTTTTATGTTACTGGTGTCCTGTCTTTTATTTACTTTAGTCTGCTGGCAGGATGTTTCTTTGTAAACATTACCACAAAACACTTGAACAGGAATAAAAGTAACTTTTATTGAAGGAATTTAAAAGTAGTCTCTGGAAAACATGCAAGAAACACCATGTGGACTCCACATCATCTTCAAAGTAGAGTGAACACAGCAGGGTTCTGCTACTGTCACCGAAAACAAACCCAAACTGCACCTTTTAATATTTATATAATTGAAAGTACAAATCAAGGTTGCTGCCTGAAAGTGCTAACATTTCAAGACAGTGAAAGGGTCAAAGTCGCCTTTTCAAACTTGTAATAGAATACATAGCACCAAATTAATCCTGTAGTTCTGGCATAAACCAGCAACATCAGGACAATAGTGCTTACCACATATTGAAAAATATAACTTTCCATTCTTTAGACTAATTAGAGAGGCAGCCAGTAGCACCACTATGGTTCTGTCAGCATTTCCACAATAAAACCCCCTTTTCAGGACTTTATAACTTGGCTGTAAAAAATTAGCTTCAGGCTGAAACTTGGCATGCCATGGTTCACCCAAGCAGCAAGTCGAGCTGTGCATGTGGTTATGTGTGTGGCTTGTTGATTGTTTCCTAAATTTTCATTAAAATTAGTTTTGCCACCTCTTGGAAGACCAAAATAAAATAAACTAATATTTAAATGAATGTAGTTATATTCTTTGGCAGTCTCTTGCAACAAATTATTTGTTAAAAGCATGAAGGTTTGAAGTGAGAAATATAAAACCTTGTGATTTTTTTTTTTTTTGTTTTAAATTAAACTATCTCAAGGGAAGTTTGAACGCCGGTTGTTGCACGTGTATGATGAACCTGTTTCACAGGGCATGATCTGGGCTCCATGGAAGACATCCAGCAGCTTTGACAGAAAAGCAGCTCACATGAGGGCACTAGTATTCGGACAGTCCTTGGAGCCCTGGGAACAGTTGTGCCAAAGAGAGGATTGATGTGTCCCCTGAGCCGCAGGAGCATCCAGGCCACTAAACGCTCAGGTGGAGGAGCCACCAGTGTTCTCCTCCACTTTTCACATGGTGGTGGCAATGTCAGCCTTTCCTAGGCTTGTGCCACAGATCAAACTGAAGGCCCTCTTACAGTCATGGATTGTAAACCATGTTTATTAAACTTCCATATTATGGATAAGCAGAGTGCATTACTTCAGAAGTGTTTACGTAACCCATCTATATCCACAGATTTTGAAATGAATTGAGCAGCATTAATAATCTTACTGCAAATCCTTCTGTTACAGCTGTGGTCTGTAGAAACGTCCAAAGAAAAAGGACACTATCATGTACCTGGAGACACAGCAATATGGAGAGAGAAGTATTTGAAAGGAAATCGGAGAGACTGGTAAGATGCTCAAAGCCAACTCTTTCTTTCTGCAAGGGAGTCATCTTCATTTTAATGTAGTTCAAATTCTGTTGCACTTTTTAAGCATTTTTAACAGTTATTAACAGTTGATCATATAAAATGATAGGTTAAAAAATACAAGTCACAGAAAAAAAATATTGCTTCTTCCAAGGAAGTAAATAAGAGAAATATTCTAAAAACACATAGGAGATGGAAAATGTCATCAATATGCACTAACATATTCTCTAAATCATTCTTCAATATAAGTGCCACGAAGAAAACTAACAATCCACATCCAGTATTCTTCAATCAATGAACAGTTGAAGATGAAAATTAATATTATAGAGCAGAATAACCAATTATAAGCCAATTCAAAAATCTATTCATCATGGGCTCATTTTTGCAATGGCTGGATGAGATTTGAAAGGGAGAGAAAGTGAGTGAGTAAGCAGCACTAAGCCAACTCACCAGCTTCCTGAGCACAGAGCTTTGTCATCATCCCAAAAAGAGAGCTGATGGCTGATGTGCAAATGAGATATTTGGGCTCAGCCTATCTCCCCGAGTACAAGGAATCAGCTAAGAGAGCCAGCCCTCAGGCAGAGGTGGGCTCAGGCTCTCCATCAGATCAGCAGAATTTTGTTCCAGCTTTAATTTTCTCCACGAGTAGCTGCCAGGATATCCTTGAACATATAAACCCAATTAAGCCAAGCTAAACTGATCATTAGGCTTTCAAGTATGTGTCTGCTGATATTTTATAAGGCTGTAGTCTACTTAAAGTTTCACCTCCTGCAGCCACCCAAGGTTGACCCTGGGAGTCCACTGAAACAACACGCAAAGGCTCCTAAATTTCTGGGACAGTCTTTGAGTGTCTCACAATTACGGAGGCTCCCCAGATCACTGTGGCTCACATGAGAATTACTACAAATTTCTTTTTGCCCCTTCCAGCCACTGAGGTAACACTCACTCTGAATAGCTGGTGTGACTTTGACCTACACTCATGGACATCCCAACAGTGTGCAAGTGGGAAAGATGGCAAAGGGGGCATAGGAGACACAGATGTGCTTATCCAGGCACAGACTGATAACTCCATTTGTCACCTTGAGGACCTGTTTGAATTTTCTGATTCTTCCCCATTTTTGCCACGCTCTGGCTGTGATCATGCAGTTCTCGTTCAGCAAGTGCTAGCTCCTAGTGGAAAGCAAACAAAAGTTAGTGCTCAGTGTCTCCGTTCTCCCTTCTGCACCCACCTCCCCTCCCCAGTCCCAGCTGATATAGACAACTCACCTTCACACAAACAACTCTGGTCCTAAAGAAGGAAATGCTGGCCTGGTAACCAGACACTTTTTTAATAAACTGAATTTGTTGAACTGAGAGGGTATGCACCATTCCCTTATCCTGCTGCTGCCCACTGACCCCACGCAGCCAGCTTTATGACCATGTGGTCAGAAGCCAGTTCCCCTGACCCAAGCTAAGAAACTAGCACTGGTCTTCTGCTCATCTGAGCTTCAGTTTCTTACAAGGTTAGCTCACACTTAATTATGATGCAGGACTAGGTGAGCAGATACACCAGAGAACATGTAGAGGGATTTTATAGACAGCCATGGGTCCACATCCCTGGGTCATAGCTAGTCTCTGTCCATCCTCATACTCATTTTTGCCTTTCTTATTAGAGACCTCATGAGCATGAAGACGTTCTTCCTCTTTAAATTCAGTATGTATTTCTTCATGCTTTAGCAGATCTTCTGTGATAGTAAACGTCTCATGTACCATTTTACTTGAAGAGGTGTTTGCTCCCTTTGATTCCCTTTCAGCAGTACTCAACAGCCTGCAGGCTCAAGTCCTATTTTCTTTAATTTGGGGATGTGCTGACTAAACTGCATGAGTAACCAGGCGCTGTCAGGAACATGTGGCCCAGCTCTTTGTGGTAGAATGCTGGAAAATGAAATTAAAAGACGTAAAAACTTTATCATCACAACACAATTGAAAAAAAAATTAAAATGCAAAAATTCATATACTATAATTCAGGGGCATAATTTACAAATGTATTTGTGGATTAGTAGGATTTTCAGGCCATCAATATCCATGCTGTTGATGCCTAGGTCTTGCACTATGCACTGAATAAGCACTTCCCAATATTTAAAGATCTCCTTTGCCTGTTCAGAATCCATTTGTTTGTTCTGTTTTATCTGAAAGACACCGTCTGATCTCTTTTTTTCCTCTTTTCCAGGCCCTGCTCATGTTTTGAATGAATCAAAACCTGCAGACTACAGTTGTGATTTCTGTATTTTGGTAAGAATCTCCTCTATGATTTCTGAAAGATTGCACACAACCCAACTGAACAGGAACCCAAAGCCTGCCAACAGTGACTTTGCTGAGATCACAGGAGGGTGAGGGAAGTCAAAAATCAAGCTAGATTTTGGCTACATAATGTGGGGCTACTAGAGGAAACACATATAGAGGGCTGGCATCAGAGGTGGCACAAGAGGTAAGTCAGGGCAAGTACCTGTATCATAAACTAGTCTGAATTAAATGTTCTAAACCTAAAACAGAATCTGGTATAACAAAAAGGGAAACAGGGCAAAGGATAGGACAGAATTTATTCCTTATTGCATCTCAGCTTCAAATTATTATTAAATGTGTACCTCAGGCTGAATGTGGCTCAGCCTGACACATGCTGGATAGTTACACCAGGACTTTTGTCACTGCCTGTGACGGGTCTCACAATAGGACAGGACTTGAACAAACCGGAGAGTGGTAGTTTTTAACAAGTATATAACATGTATATATTTGTATTTAAAAAATCTCATAATATTCTTCAACAGAACCTAATAATTTAAAACCAGAAAATATGGAAGATGTGTATATATTCATATCTATAAGTAATATGAATATAGTCATATCTGTAAGTAAATATGAACGTAGTTAATAATAATAATGCCTGCAGTGTTGCACTTAGTCATTGCTTCCATTCTGACAGCCAACAGGACAAAGCAGAGAATATCCCATCGCAGTACTGGCACTCTTGCCTGCCTTGGCTGAAACCTGGCATGATTGCACTGTCCAGAGGGCCAATATGAGTCTCCCTGGTCAGTTTGTGTCCCACGAACCCTCTTAGGTCACTCTGGCAGGGAATAGAGTGACTCTGGAAAAGTCAGAGCGTTGTGCTCGTGATGAGTTTGGCCCTTTGTAAAGAGACTGATATCCCTCTTTTCGCTCTCTTTCTCTCTCCAGCAGGAAATATTCATTTCCAATCCAGTGACTCATACAAGTATCTTCATCTTTTTATCTGAAGCTCTCAGTCTCCTGATGAAGAGCTAAAGCTAAATTATACAAAGCAACATAAAGGGGGTGCCAGTTATGATTAGACTAAATTTAATGCTTTATGTACCATTATGTAGGCAGCCAAAGGGACAGCTAGAAAACAGTCTGGGAAAGAGAAGAAAATGAAGTTCATAGCAAAGGCTGTGTTTCCCCAAAAGGAAAGCATTTAAGGATTGGGAATTGCATCCTCCTTTTACCCATGTTTCCCTCCAAGTGCTATCAGCCAACTTTCTGCTAACCTTCCCTCTGCTTTTAGTTATCAACTTGCTTTTTTTTTTTTTCTTCTTTTGTCCTGTTCATAGGAAAAGAAAGCAAGCAGACAAGAATGGAAAACAGAATTAGATAAGTATCTGGCAGCATTTCATGAGAAGCATATCCTAGAGACAGCAACAACAATACAGATAAGGTTCAACTTTTCTTTTTGCTTGCTTTAAGGACAGTTGTTCGGCAGCTCCACGTTTCCCATGTATGCTTTGCAGTTTACGTATAAATGTAAACTTCCTCCCCTGAGTTTCAGCCCACAAAGAAACAAATAATAATGGAAAAAATTTGGTGGACATATTTGTAAATTGTAAAAATCACATGCATCCATAGTAATGTGTTTTGTATAAAGATTTTTAAAGCAGCCTTTTTACTTTCCTGTGTAGGAAATGTAAAATGGGATGATTGCTTTTTTCATAACCAGTGACTATACAGATAGGTATGTGGGGATGGGGAGGGACAAACAAACCTAAAGATGACAGATCTGTACAGAATGCTGTTAGTATGCCAGATCTTATTACAGAGCAGTGGGAGGCCTTGTACACTACGTACCGGCTCTATGGGGACCTCCATATTTAAAACAAGATGAAAAAAATGTGATTTGAAAAACCCCTCATGGGCAGCCTTCAAAGGCACAGACAGGTTCTGACTGGATTAACATTTATTGACTGTTTAAGCCTGCTTTTTTGCTTCAGGACAGAGATACACGAGTTTAATTGCAGAGGCTGTTCTGCCAACTGATCACCAGAGTGGCAACCAAAGCTTTACTAATCGGTCCTTCATTAAAGAAAAGTCTCTATTACAAAACAAATTAAGCATGCTCTGATCCTAACCTACAGGTCCAATGGCATTACAGCAAAGTTTAAGCTGTTAGAGCACTGAAAAACTTATTAAGGTTTAGCGCTGAGATAGCACTTTTGTATTGATTTTACAATACACAGGTATTATGATTTATGGAGTGCTACTGTCACTCTAACAAGCTGAAGGACACACAGTATCATCTCCAACATCATTAAAATTCAGAAGCCTCTAGAACTAACTCATCAACCACTGTACATTGTCACAGACTACAGAGCTGTATTCCAGTTGGAAAATGCCCTAAGCTTTCCGGATAGTGGTCTTCCTGAATCATTTAATAAAAAAAAAAAAAAAGAGAGAGATAACTCAAACTCCGCGTACATTTTTAAAATTAGCTCATTGCAAATGTTATAGAATGGCACTACTATTTACTATCACCTCTACCAAAATGAGTTTTTCTGCCTTCTGTTGCCTGAACACTATGGCACCGGCGAGCGTTAGGTCCATGGAAATCGCTGGTGAAGCGCAAGGAAGGCTTGGACACGCTGGGTGAGAGCCAGGCGTTGTTTTCCCTCCTTCCGTACCTGGAACGTCTTGGGTCACGGAAGTTTGGGTCCCCACCCCGCCTCGGACCGAAGCCATCCCTCCCTCCGTCCCAAGTGCCGGCTCTCGCTCCTTCCCCAGCAAAGGACGGCGCCCGGCACTCCCGCCATCGCGCTCCTTTTAAAAACGACGGAACCGATGCGCCCGGGGTACCGAAAACACAAAGCCCGCCGC
>NW_010241752.1:0-42849 GCF_000690775.1 Eurypyga helias | reverse complement strand
TTCTGTGATTCTATGATTCAGTGGTAAGGCTGAGTGTGCACACGGGCAGTGTCAGAGATGCAATGTGGCCAGGGGCAAGGGATTGTTAAGACTTTGGCTAGCTTGGTAGCTGGGTCATTAGCTCCTTTTTTTAGCGGGGGAACAGTTTCTCTTGTTAGTGGATTGGGGGCCAGGGGTTTATTCTCCCTGCTCTGGGACCTGGCTGTGTGTCGGTCAGCATGTAGTGAGCTGTTGTATCATGTTCTATTTTCTATTATTTTAATTACCTATTAGTATTAGTATCACTATAATTTTCATTTATGTGATTAAATAGTTCTTATCTCAACTTTACAAGCTTTCCTTGCCTTTTCCTCCAACTCTCTTCCTGGAGGTGAGAAGGTGAGCAAGCGACTGTGTGGTATTTAATTGCTAGATAAGGCTAAACCTTGACACTGAATTTTAATTATTGGAAATTTAAATACAGAAAGGTAGCTACAGGAGTGTTGTTAAAGAAGGGGGATGATAGTAGCTTTTTAATAAAGTCTTTGCCTCGTAGCATGAATAGCCTTAAACAATGATTCAGTGCTGAACTGAAAATTTACTTTTGCAGGTAATAAACTGAACATGTTAATAAATTATTAGCTGTATACTGGTAGTCTGTAGATAACTCCAGACTGCCAACTATTTCCCAAGCAACTGAGGCTCCTCTGCATCTTTTGCTTCTTTCCTGTTGTTACACAAGGAATTTTACACACACTCTGAGTGTGGCTCATTTGCTTGTTGTGTGGCAATTTCTGGAATTTCCATATATGCTCAGAGCCACTCATCATCTAATGCATGATAGTATGGGAAAAACACAGAGCTTGGCAAAAGATATTTTGAAATCAAATAGTCACCATGTTTGTGGCTATGGATTCATATCAATAGCAGCTCTATTATGAGGTACAAGGATCCTTCATTAGCTCTTCTCTCTCTATTATTATGATGTTTGGAATGAAGAGTTAAAAATCCAAACCAGAAACTCACTACTAAATTTCTGAATTCCAATAATCATTAAGATATTTCAGTGCAGGAGAAGGGTATCCCAGATATTTCTTAAAAAACACTACTAGCAAAACTCCATACCAAGTCCAACTGTTCTTACAAGAGGAGGGTTTTTTTTTCCTGAAATAGGCTTAATTTGCATAAGGAAGAATTTTTACAGGAAACAATCATGAATTCTACTAGTTTTCTTACAACTTATTTTTATACTAATCTTTATTACAGTAGTTCTGTTAGATCCTCACCATGTTCTATTCAATTATTTACTCTTTATGTTTTAGTAACTTTTAATAGCCTTGCATAAATACAAGGAAAAGAATCACACAGATGGAACAAAGGTGAAGCAAAAAAGCAAGTAAAGGCTTTTAGAAATGGATTTACATTAACTGCAAAATGAATATTATGAATACATGATACAGTACAAAATCCTACCAGTGACCAGCTTGCTATTTCAAATGAAGATGCTGTCATTTTGGCAAAGTTTAAGTGTATGAATACTTACAGAAGTAAATTCAGTGACAGGAAATGTAATAAACACTGAGCTTTTACTGAACATGTGATTCTAATAGTGCTTGAATACCAAAACGTGTAGTGTCCCAGATGACACTGCATCTCTGGGTATTGTAGTTCTGATTTTTTAAAACTCTTCAAAACCCCCAGCATTGCTTACTGAAGACAAGTAAAATTGACAGCTGAAGCAACTGTTCTGGTTTGTCAGTTTTAGGCAACAATTTAGGATTATCTCAAAAGAGAGAAAATAAATAAAATGTGAAATTAGCATAGGATAAGATGGGGTCAAAAGACTGAAGGGTCTATTACTTGTAATTCAGCTTGGTTAGTGCAATAAACATCCTACTGTTGGAGTCTAACATCTAGACTATATCTAATATTGGCCATGATGAGTATTTGCAGATAACACACCTTGTACTTTTTATAAGACTGGAGATTTAGTATGTCATTGAGATATCTGTGAATTTCTTTAACTGTAGCTCTCAAAACCTTAACAGAGAATGCACACTCTAAATTAATTTGTAGCTGCTTGGAAAAGCAGAGTCATATCTGGCCAGACATGTTAAGCAGAGTAAATAAAGAAAAGCATTGAAAACAGGGAAAATGCAGTCCTAATAAAAATAAAACAGATTTCAACAAACTAAAATGATGAAAAAACTACTATTAAAATCTAGGAAAACATAAAGAAAGCAACACTACAGTAAAATAGAGCAATGGCTTGTTTTTTAAAACTAGAAAAATGTAATTTCTGCTCAGAATGACTTGGATCCATTTTGAGCTACCACGTATAACCCTGAGGAATTCAACATGTTTATTTAATCGAATGAAAGAGTGGAAGAACTTCCCTTAACTTTAAATTTTCACTTAATAGTGACATTTTGATTACTAATAGTGATTTGTGTGTGTGTATACATTTTTCATACCAAAAGCAAAGAACAAAAAGGTATGGAATGTTATATCTTTAGGAAGTAACTTTTATATTTTGCCCTCTTTAAAGTTCTTAATTCTTCAGAATAACAGAATTCTCATCTTCTACTAATTTAGAGAGAAGATATGGGAAAAATGCCCACATATGATCAATGTGTACCTATACATACACATATATATGTGCCACAGACTGTCTAACTCTTTAAACTGAACTATTTAAAAGGAGTAAACAAAAGCACATTAGCTTTTGCCTACAAATATTACTTGTAGGATACATTGTTGTCTGCCAAACTCCACCTACACTATCGTGCTGGTTTTAATTGGGACAACTCAAAAAAAAAGAAAAATAAATTAAGTGGAAAAATAGTTAACTTTCCCTCATAAATTTGAGAGGGCTAAGCACCACCACTTGATGGACATGTATGCCATTTCTATTACATAACTAAGAGAACCAAAGGAAAACAGAATACCCAGAAGAAAAGCTAGGGAGGGCACGCTGGTTTTAAGATAGGACAAACTAGAGTGCAGGAATAGCTGCGTTTTTTCTCTCCTATGAAAGCATGACAAACTGAGAAGTTTTGACTCCCAGGGACCAGGGCATCCTTAGAACCACACCTGAAAGAGGAAGCTCATACCTGGGAACTAAAACCATTAAGACCTTTCTTGGCAATTTAGCAGTCCCCAAGCAGATTATATTGCAGATATTCCCCAGATGGGAAGCCCTGAAAGCCAGGGCTCCATAGCAGGAAGCTAAATGAGTTAGAAAGGAAGCAGACAGGTCTCTGTAACAAGGTACTGCATGGTATCAGAAGTCCTTTAATATATATATATATATATATACACACACTTGTCAATTATTCCTTTGAACAAGACACAGTTTTCTAGCGAAAGGTTGTTTGATAGAAAATTGGTGACCTTTCCTACTTACTACCTTTTTATAAAACTCCCATTCACAAATGGAAGAAACAATCTACTCCTTACATATTTTCTTACATAACAGGCTATTCAAAATAAGATCTAGCAGATCCAAATAAAATGAAAGAGCTAAAACAATAAAAACCTAGTCAGATAAAGGGAAAAAAGTGGGAATCCATGTCTTCCTCCAAAGCTATGAAATCAAGATATCTAGTTTTTAGACTATTAATCTTTAATAGTGACTGTCATCTTTAACAGACATGTTAAGAGCTGTGACATCTATTGAATTTAAAGAAAAAATGCAAGGAATAAACCTCTAAACATTGGTCTGTGCTCTATTTTAAGAACATACGAAAATTCTGTCAGTTCTAAACCTATTTTCAAAGTACTAAGTCCCATCCCTAAATTCTGTGCTGCCAGATAGACAAAACATCCTATGTGGATAACATTCTCCTAATGTAACATTCATTCCGGAAAAAAAAGCAGCGTGTGATTATTGTAAAAGCAGCTCTTCTTTCTGGAAAGGATATGATCAGATGGCCTACAGATGTGTACTGAAAACTGCCTTTGGTCTCCTTCCTAGAGCACCAGATGGTCTCACATTATGAGGTTCCTCTAATGTGTGAGTATTGCACTCCATATGCTTAGTCACTAGTGCTATAAATAGTCTAATTACTACTTTTTTTATTATTTTTACCAACCGCATTCATCAGCCCCTTTCACAGGAAAATCTCTTCCAAGGGAATAGCGAGAGCCTGAATGCATGGCTAGTTGAAATTTTGTTTGCTAACATTTACAAAAATCTAAGTATATATGGTAGTTTCCTAAAAATAAAATTAAAAATTCTTGGAATTGCTGCCCTGAACTCCCACAAAGAAGTTCAGCTTTTAGTGGTCGGTGTGGGAGGAGGTGGTAGGAAGGAGCTGGTAACAATTACTAGTCAAAGTTTCAGCCCTTTGTGTAGTCTGTCTTCTTCTGGGACATGCCACATATGTTCTTTATTGCAAAAATCTGTTAGCAATGATTACTCAGTTCTGCAGAGAGCACCCTGGTAGTGATGTCAGTTTCCCAGGGTTTATGCTGGGAATGGTTCTTAAAACTGCAGAAAGGAGCCTCTTTTAACCCCAGGCTTACTTCATTATTCTCTGCATGTCCCAGATGATATCATGGGTCTGTTACGTTGTGCTTTTATCAGAAAACCGTACAGAAAATCCAAACACTATGAACTGACCTGGTCTAAAACTTATTGAAGAAATAATAGGAAAAAGATTAATGTTAACTTCAAAGGATTTCAATTCCAAAAGATATTTTTTACCCAGAAATGCATGACACTTTCCTCTCTTTTCTGAAGAATGGTGAATTTGAAAAGGACCCAAACCTAAATTCCAGTCCCAAATTCTCCACATATTTTGAGGAAGTACTCATTGAGGTCTGAATTGAGTAGCTGACCCCATGCTAATGGCCGAATCAAGATGTCAGTTATAAGCACCTTAAGGAGTAGGTTGTTTGTTCCTTTATAAAAAAATCAACCTATTTGATTCTCATGTATGTAGTTTCCTCTTCCCACCCCCTACATACCATGAGGGATGGGGGGGAAGTTCAACTGTACACTATAAAATTTAACCAGTGGTTTACTTGAAATTAAGAGCAGAAAATCCAAGTTAGTCACATTGTAGTTGTGGTTGCCTAAATCAAAATTTTCATTATAGAACTAAACATTTTTTTATTTCAGTTTGTTTAAATGAAACTCTTGGTTTAAGACAAATGCAGATATCTTTTTTAAAATAAGAAAAACTATTTTCTTGAGCAGATAGCAAAATGTATTCACATTCTTTGCTAATATTTCAACACCAGTTTGAATTTTCTGTATTTTGATATTCTTGGTACAAATTAAGTGATACTAGTAAAAGGCTCTTCACAGTGACAGAGAAATAATTCATTAATGAGAAGATGCTTAGCTTCTCTCAAACACATTTTAATTTCATATGCATTTCAAGAAGTAGTGCCTCTCCCTAGGCGGCGCAGACTTGACTCACATACTATGATGAGCAGCAGAAAGCACTCTGTGTACTCACAGATGTTTTCTGTGACACATGTCAGAACCAGTATGAAATGCCTTATAAGGTATTGCCCTGGTTTGGCCTTCACCATATTATTCTGAGATTTTTTGGCATGATTTCTAAGAAATAAAAGGTTAAGTAACCCAAAACCTGCAGACGTACAATGAAGAAAAGCTTTACAGGGATTAAGTAATGTGGGTTTTTAAATAAATATACTACACAATAATAGCTAGCAGTAGTCTCCAGTGACATGGGTTAGTTGGTTTCATTATGAGAGATTCCTGAGTCTTTACCTTTTCAATTAATTAAAATAATAAACCAATTTAGAGAATAAACTGAGTGAGAACTTAGTCACAGGTTCCTAAGAAAGTTAAAGCTTCATTCCACTTCCCCACTTCATATTTAGTCAGAGAGTAAAACTGTATGATGTGAGTAAAGATGACCCTGAAATGGAGGGAACATTCCTGATTCAAAGAAGCACAGATACATAGCTTATAGATCTTATCTGTGTGTATTAGTAATTATCAATCATTGCAGAAGGTAAAATAACTATTTTCACCAAGCCTGTACCTGCTTATTTACTCTATACCAATCGTATTTCTTTAGGACACTTTTATTATGCTCCTACACAGGTATATTTTTCAGTTCTTCCAAAGTGCTGCATCATCCAGGTCTTAGATGTGAATACATTGAAAGATCATGGTAATGTTTCATTGGAAATAACTGGTGGATACCTAAAAACGTCTTTATCAGTACTATCTACGCACATAGGTTCATCTGTTCCTACGCTATTCTTCTATATGTAATTTCTACATTATTATTTGCTTTATCATAATGGCTAGGTATCCCAGTGAACACTAAGACCTCAGCATAGTGCCTTCATACTAGTAGTATGAAGACACCTCAGTTCCTAAGAGCTGAATAGATGAGAGAGTGTGGAAAAAGGAGATACTATTCTCTTTCTTGCACCTCTGGGGTCACTCCCTCTGCCCTTCAAGCTCTCTTCTACATTCCATTCAGTGATTCTTCTTCTCCATTATTGTCCCCCCTTTTGGGTAGATTGTACTCCTAGTAGAATTTCATCCCTGCTCCTAAGCTTTCATGGGCTGCCATGCTGTTCCCTCTCCTGTATGCTTTATGATTATGCTATTAATCTGCCTGCTCAGACAATTTTTCTAGGCATATACTATTTTATTTCCAGTTTGTATAGTAGCTTTAGAACAATAAGATCCCTGTATTAACTATTCTACAAATACACACAGAGATAGTTACTTGAAGAGCTGAAATATGGCTATGAGTTGAATAGGTGCAGGCATGACAGTGTCTTTGATTTCTCTCACTTTTTTTTAACATGCTTAATTACTCTCTTAAT
Source organism: Eurypyga helias (assembly GCF_000690775.1). Taxonomy (NCBI): domain Eukaryota; kingdom Metazoa; phylum Chordata; class Aves; order Eurypygiformes; family Eurypygidae; genus Eurypyga; species Eurypyga helias. Next base: position 36,045 of record NW_010241752.1, on the reverse strand, counting down.
AGGAATGCTTTGTTTCCAAAGCAGCTTCTAGGACTATATGGTTATAGTTGGACTAAGACTAGCTGCTAGAGAAGCTTGTACTTCAACTGCTTTCAAATGTAATACTTCAATCCAAATACCTCTTGCCTATTTTTCAGTTACCCATGACACTACTGGTTAAGAACATGCCTAGACAACTTCTGTCAAAGCGTGTGGTTGTGTATAAATTCAAGAAGAAATGTTTATAATATTTTATACTATATATTTAAGAGAAATCCCAATAAATTTTTCTACCCTGGTTCCATTGTCAGCAGAACTTGCTACAGTTTCTATGATGTTCACTGGTGTTCTTCAGCGATACTGGCAGGCAGGCAATGGGAAAAAATGAAATGTCTGTGGAGGACATGGTTTTCACGATTAGTTTTGAACGCAGTTGCACATGACTCTCATTTGCAGAGAAAAAGCTGTTAAAACTCTACACCCTAATATACACACCCACTAATAAATGAGACAATCCCTGACTGGGAATTTGAAAAGCAGGAAATTACCCTTCACGTGACAGCACTTTATTGGGGGAGGTGGGAAGGGCAGAATTTGTTACTGTTTTAACAATTCAGCACTTTTGTCACAGCCAGCAGTTTTTATAGTGTCATGCTGCTTCCTGTCCTCTACTACTGCCTTTAAAGCATTTTAATCCTGAAATTGTAGACACTACCTTAGAAATGGAAGCTGTATCTTCATCAATGATATGATTTCTTTGAGGAAACAAGACAATGAGATTGTTATTACAGCATCTGAGACAGTCGTTGACAACAAGGATGCAAATGAGCCCAAAGGACCTAGTGCAGTCAGTCTTATCTCCTGACTTAATTTATTTCCTTGCTAACGATTCAGAAAAACTAAAAGCCCTTATACAAGTTTCACTTTTGATTAGTGACTTCACACAGCATCAGAGCTGAACTTTCAAGAAGAGACATAGAATTTAAGAGCGAGAGTTTAGCTACTTGTGTTATAGAATCCAACTGTGCATTCCTCTGCTGTTTCACACGTGTTTTTCTTCTCAGCTGCTCGCCCATTTCCTCGGGTGCACTGAAATACCTAGGTTGCCCAATAGGTTCCCTCTGATATAATGTTATTTTATGGAAGGTTGTGTAAGAAAAGCCAGTGGCCTCTAACATTTCAGTCTGACTGATTTCCAGCCCTCCTCTTTATAGGAAGAGGTGTTAGTCATTGCTTCCCACTGTTCTGCTCAGGGGTGCTGCCTGGCTAGTTTATAGCAGTGCCAGATTTTGGAAGTCCACTGTACAGACCCCAGAACTCTCTCCATCCCATGATGTTTTTGCAAAGAAAACTCCATTATTCCCATTCCAGCCATGCCTGGAACATGTACATGCAAATTTGGTTCCCCCGAACTCCTGCCCCACCCCAGAACATCTACTGGCCATGCTCATTAACCTTATCCACTACCAAAAAAGGGGTTCCAGGACAGTAACACCTGAACACTGCAGGATGACCTTTCCCCACACAGAAAACCACATGTGTAACCACTTTAACTAGCCACATGACTTGTTTAACAGAAGGTAAAATATGCCTCTCAGAAAATACATAGAAACTTATAATGTACACTGATATTTTGTAGGGACACTGGGCATTAAACTTGAGAAAAAGACTAACAAAATGAAATGTCTGTAGACCACGTGGTTTCTGAGAAAATTAAAAACTGTGTGCATCCAGCCAGAAGGGAGACAGTAAGTGAGAAAGTGTATAGACTGGGTGATTGTTGTGAGAAGGGGATTCACCTGCTGCAGGGAGCAGCGCTAGTGACAATATGACAGGTGAAGGACAGAATAGGGCTTTGACTGTAATAGCAAGTGAAGTAGGACCAGACCTGCACAATTGGTCCTGCAGACCAAATATCTAGTATAATTCAGTGGTTTTACTGCAGACAAGTTCTAGCCTAGTCCTGTGACCAGACAGCCCAGCAGTAGTTGGAAGACATGGAGCATCCAGGAGCAAACATTGTGCTTAGTTCCATCTGACAGAAGTGCAGTTTGTGTGCTCTGAGACTGCTAGACAATATGAAACAAAGCATAACAAATGGGAACACTAGAGATTCACTTCAAAACCACGTTCCTGATAAAAATAAAAGAATGCTAAAGCAGATGCACACAAAGGTTTTCCTAAGAATCCAGAGAGAACTGTTGCAAAATGATTTGAAAAGAGAAAGTCACCAGAAAAGTTTAGATGTCATTCCTGCAATGATACAGTAAAAATAGTGTTGTTTACAAGTTTGTTTATTTCCTGGTTTATTATTTGTATTTTCTAATGATATACACTTCTAATAATATATGCCTTTTGCTTAAAGATGGGCTGTATGTGGGAGGGAAGGGCTCCAGTTCCTCCTCACATCTCTGGCACGGCTCAATATCATGTCTTGCTATTTCTGTAACCATGGGGAATGTATCATGGTTTACTGAAAAGATAACGTTGCAGTCTGTAACAGTCAAAGTAAGTGGATTTGTTAGTCACCTGTAGAATAATCACCCTGTCCTTCACAAATCAGTACCCCAGTAATTCTGAGCTGCCGCATATGTAACTATATTCAAGATATATTCCACTGCATTACTGAAATCACAAACATGAAAAAAGTGGTTTTGGTATTAATAATAAATTCCTGATCTTTTTTTGTGCAGTCAGCCTCTTGCCATTCATAATGTGATGTGATGTTACAAGGAGGACACAAGAAATGGAAATTCTGGCACCAAAAGGCAAGCTCAGAGTAGAATGAGAGGGGAGTATCTTTACTTCCTGATCACTGAAGATGAAAAAGTGACAAAGATGATGGAAGTAGTGTCAAAAATGGTCACTGTGGATTCATATCTGAGGTTAAGACAATTTTTGGTTTATGTTCATTTTAATATTACAATATGTGAACTAATTTGTTTAATTAGAAGAATGTAAATACATTTTATATAAATTTTGAAGTCAGTATGTGTTTATCTGATTCCATGTTTACAATGAAGCAACTTTGGCTGGTTTATTATGACTTTCTTGTAGATCTTAACCACTTCTGAAGAGAAGCAAACTGTATTGAAGTTTAAAAGCTTTTGTCATCAGTAATTGATACATCTAGAAACCCATATATAAAAACTATACATTCTTAAAACACTATTAATTCTGTTCAAGATGTGAGAGGTGCTGATATGCTCCAGTTCTCCAGAACCAACCCTTCTTATGGCTATAGACAGATCAGTTTGCTCTCCAATTCTAAACCAAATTCTAATATCCTTTTAATCCCCATATTTTTTGCTTACAAGTAGAGTGCTAAACCCCAGATTTTGGTCTCCTGTTAACATCATATCAGGACTTGAGACTTGTTGCCCTTGCACAGCCAATTTGATCACAGGAATACAAAAGGAAGTTCTGAGGAGATGAGGTTCCTAATCACGCTGTATTTGCATAAACCAGTCTTACATATACCATTTAGGTAGCAACTCCCTCCTCCCACTCTGACAGATTTTGTGAATGACCCAAACTTCTAACTCTACAGTTTTCCCAAGCAATGCTACAGTTCACCTGCATATATCTATATATACAAAGTTTTATCTTTTTGGAGGTCTATTCAAAGCAAGGCTCAAAAACTCTCTCACAAGGTCTCCGATAATGAACAGCAGCTTGTCAATAATGTGGACTAAGTGACATGGGAATATACCGAGAGGTGCTCGCAGAATTTTAACCTAACTCTTCTTCTAAATTCTGACAGAAGAAGCATCATTCTGTCTGGTACCTGTACAATACCAGAGTTCACTTGCCATTACTTAAGAATGCAATATAGCAAGTACATTGCATGACATTTTAGATTAAATTAGATTTTTAGATGCTTAAATCATTTAGGTAATATATAGTCAGATTTTTTGCCTCTTCAGCAGTTTCCTTTTGGCAAAGACTGGGTTGATGTGCTCTGCTTACATGAGATTAGCATATAGCTAGCTACCAGAAAATGAATTTCAAACAAGCAAGTCCCTCGTGGTTTAACTCCACAGGAAGCTATATATTTTGGAATGAATTTAACATGTATAGAAATAGAATGGTGTACCAAAAATTGTATGGTCAGCTACTTCTGTTAATCCTATTATTGGGATTATACTGCCGCAAATGAAAGTAACTGGAATTAGTAAAGCATGTTTCTGGTAAAGCACAGGACAGTGGTATCCAGCTACTGCTTTTAGGTGTTTGTGGGGAAAAAAGAAAAAAAAAGTACTTCCGAGAGAGCAGAGAATCAAAGAGCTATGACTATTAAAAATAAAAATTAAAAAAAAATATCAGGAAATGCACCAGGTTTCTACTTCGTAAAAATAATTACATATTTTTCATAAGACGATACTTTAGCTGTTAAATACATTCTTTAACAAAACCTTGTAACACATACTTGACAAATGCATATCTAGAAAAATTAATTTTCTGAAAATTTAAAGAACACAAATTTTGTTTTTCTGACCAGTTAACCCTCCTATCATAATATTACATTGCAGATGTGTAACTTTGTGGCCTTTCAGAGTCCTGCATTTAATTCTTACTTTGTGCTCTTATTTAATAATCTCAACAGATATGGAAAAAAACTTGCTGATAATACATTGATAGGTTGGGGTTTGGTTGTTTGGCTGTTTGTTTGGGGTTTTTTTGGGGGGTGGGGGTGTCACTTTTTCCTTGCACTGTGGTTACAACAAGAGGAAATTAATTAGATCTATTTCTGCTTATTCTAACGAAGCACACTGTCTTAACAGAGATATACTAGCACAAATAACAATTAAAGCCAGAATCACAGAATGGTTTGGGTTGGCAGGGACCTTAAAGACCATCTAGTTCCAACCCCCCTGCCATGGGCAGGGACACCTTCCACTAGACCAGGTTGCTTAAAGCCTCATCCAGCCTGGCCTTGAACACTTCCAGGAATGGGGCATCCACAGCTTCTCTGGACAACATGCTCCACAGCATCCATAAGAATGGCATTTACTATGTCAATACATACATCAGTCATCAGTATAGGAACCTGATATAGCAAACAACTTCAAATGCTATTGGACTGTATAATCCCTTGAAAAATAAACTGGTATGAACTCATCTATAGGGGTAAACTGAACCCCTTAGAGGTCAAGGAGTGTTCAACAGAAATTGTAATACAAAAGAACAAATTGCACCCCCCTATGAGTAGGCACAGAAGCACATACTGCCTGGGATGTTTTCCAAAGTGTACAGAAAAAGTGAGCAGAGGGAAGGTGGCAAAGCATAACCAGGCCTTAATGTCTGTCTCTGGTTTGGGAGAAAGAAAAGATTCCCAATAACTTGTCCTTTCTCTTTGATGAGTGGGATGTAGGCTGTCCAAGACTGAACAAATTACTGCCATTTAGGCAAGAATGACGAACTATGAGGAAAAAGCGGTCTTAAAACCTAGACCAACACCACGTTTTCTGCAGTAGAGAGCTGGGATGCTGTAGGGCATTACGACTTTAATTCACTAGCTTGTTGAGCTTTAGTAACTCAGGACAAAGCCTTTTTGTGCTTAGTCTTGCTGAGTAAAATAGACTACTACGAAATTATATTTCTAGGATTTCAGTATTTATCATGAAGCTTTCAACAGCACATGTTCTTTTTACAATCTGCCCTTCTACAACATTTTGACTGATTTGCCCATAAATTGTGAAGCCTTGTTATTTGTACATAGCACCTTTCCCAAATGACACAGGTTTCATTAGATGCATGGAAAGAAGTGTTTTTCTTTCATCTGATATTGACTTCAGAGATGTGTCACTAAAGCTAGGCTAAGGAATAGGGCAATATTCCATCCATTTTATTCATTGTTCTGCAGAGGAAACAGCCCAGACCAGTCCTAGGGGTTTTAAACTTGCAGCTTCAAGAAGTATCTGAGCAATAGTGTCAGCCTCATAAAGACTTTTTGTCTTTGTGAATAACCTCAAACACTATAAAACCTATCATAACATTTACATATGATGTACTGCTTTGCAGTGGCTGTTGAAAGTTTTCATCTTATTACTGATCTTAAGGTTGTCTATCTTCCATTTCCAAGCACTAGCTTGCATTATGAATGTCTCTGTAGACTTAAGAGAACCACCTATTCTGCAGGCAGTTTCTTTTAGGCTAGAGGGGTTGTTTCTTGATAAAGAGGTTGAATTAATTTATTATTTAACTAAGAAAGGCATGTTTTTCTATTCTAAATTTATTCTGTTATTACACTAATTATTTCTGTTATGACACCAGAAAAACCCAGTTAAAGTCTCAATTTATTGCGTATTGTTTCTAAAAGTGACACTAGAGAGTGGCTAAAAAAAAAATGGGATAGTTGAGTAATTAGAGAAAGTGAAACAATTGGAAAAGAACATAATTTTTCTGATTCTATGAGTCAAATCAGTTAATGTGTCTAGCCAGGAAAGAGACTGAAGGTATTACAAAACATATTGCTGTGTTCTTTTTCCTTTTGCTCTTCATCCGTAAGGAAGGACTACAATTATTTCTCTGGTAATCACTAGCATTAATTGTGCCTCTAGTACAGTACCTCAGTGCTTTAAATGTGCGTTCATGCTGCCATGGTTTGACTTACAGTGAGTCAACCGGAGAGCTAAGCTAATAGAAAACTATTATTTTTTACAATTAGTCCTCTGGCAGTTTAGCTGTCAAAACTATTCCCCTGAAGGATCAGGCAAATGCCTATGCCAAAACATGTGAAGAAATAGGGCTGTGGCAGAACAACCTTACATGTGCTGAAGTGGTTCTGGACCTGCACCTTCACTGTAGGATTAGCATTGAGCTGGGCCTAACATCTGCAAATAAGAACAACTCTTATGAATCTATTTGCTCTGTGCAACAAGAATGCTCTTGCAGCTGACAATGATTTATGCTCAAACTTCTAGGTTCTTTCCAGCAAGACACAGGGCCAACAAACAGCTGGAGACATGTGAGCTAATTCTAACCTAACTTCTTGCTGTACTCACAGCAGCGATGTGACAGAAACTAAAAAAAAAAAAAAGCATATTAGGAAAATTCAAAACCTTAGAAGAAACTTAAACCAAAATTACTTACATGGCCTTAAGGATGACAGGCAACATTCAACTTTGCAGTGGCAGCAAAGAAGATTCCAAGAATGAATCAGTGAGGGACTGAAGTTTGAACAGTCTTGGTGCAGTACATGGGGTCTTGGGCCACACTGGCAGTTGTCAGGAGCGTGCTACAGGTTAATAGAACTTCACAAGGCGGGGAGTAGGTATTGTCCTAGACGCACAACTAGCTATGTAACTGTGATGAAGATGGTTGTGGACTTGTGATGGCATAGCTCTGGGATTCCCACCCCTACTCTCCCAACATTTTCCTCTTTCTCTTTCTTCTCTCCAGACCACAGTACAATACCTCTTCACACAGCCCAGCCCCTTACCAGGATGGCCTCCCCTTTTCTTACCCCATCTCATCTCCCCTCCTATAGCTCTCCACCTGTTGGTGCAGCATGTCTGGCCAAATTCTGCTGCATTTTCCATCCTCTGGCTCCCACCACCACTAAGAGCACAAGGGGAAGCAGGGATCTCTTCCAGCAGCATTAAAGCCTATCAGTATATTCAAAATGGCTATTTAACTCTTGCTCAGGCAAGTCTATGCAATGCACAATGCAACTTACAGGTCTCTAGGGTCCCACTTGAGTGTGCTTCCTCAGAACCTCTGCTGAGGCTCTCCTGCATGCGTTCAGAGGCCTGTGCCAAATGTCAATAGCTCCTTAGCCCTGGGAAAGACCCAGGGACAGAAAAGAGAACAGTGACAATTCTTTTTGGTGGTGTTGTGTTTACAGCATTCTGTTCTAGTTTATAAAGGTTGGGGGGAGGATTGAGCCAGGGGAATTCTTATAGCCCAAAAGAGCCTTTCCAAGCTTTTCATAGACAGGATAGCCCCAACACAAACCACAGAAAACCAGCATTTGTGTATCATGTCAGCCTGGGCTTCAATCCAAGCTATACACTAAACAAAATACTTGCGGCATGCCATTTGTGCATTATACGTGCCTCATTCTGACATATTTATGGAACAGATCTCTTGCGCTTGTTTCAGGCAGGAACAAGCTGCTCTCCTATGGAAAGTTGGCCAGGATCTCATTTCATTCCATGATACATCAAGCTCAGTGGTCAGTTCGCAAGGCACGCGGTTTGCAAGACGTGAAAAGTGACCGCAAAAAGTGGCCTGGAAGGGGGGGAGGGGTTTAGGTTCGGGGGCTAGCAGATAGCTTGCTGACAGGTCCTTGCTCACTTGTGGTGGCTGTTAGCACAGAAGGGCTTCTTTTGTCAGGGTGAATCTGGGTTGGAATTTTCTGTCTCCCTACTCTAGGGCTTTTGGTCTTGGGGTTTTAGGTCAGGTTTTTTTCTATCCAATTGGATTTTTGCTTGTTCTTTTGGAATCTGGCTGTGTTGGGTGATAAGATCCTGTATCATATGTTCTGGTTTTCTGTTGTTTTAATTACTTATTAGCAATAGTATTGTTTCTATTACCATAAGTTTCATTTATATAATTAAATAGTTCTTATCTCAACTTTTGTGAGCTTCACTTGTTTTGCTTTGTGGTGGGTGGTGTGTTTTGTTTTGTTTGTTTTTTTTTTAAATTCCTCCATCCAGAAGTGATAGAGCAACTTCATGGTACTCATTTGACAGATAAGGCTAAGCCACAACCACACAGCTTGGTGTCATCATCAAACTTGCTGAGGGCGCACTCAATCCCACTGTCCACGCCACCAACAAATATGTTGAACAGTGCCAGTCCCAATACCAGCCTCTGAGGGACACTACTGGCCACTAGTCTCCAGCTGAACATCAAACTGTTGATCTTAGTATTTATGTATGCAGTTACACTATTTACACTAGGTGTAAGAATTTATTTTTTAATGCCAAATAAAGGAATCAGAGGATTAATGTATCACTTCAGCCATACTAGTACCTTCATTTGTAAAATCAGAAAGTTGCTCTTCAGTTACATATTCTTAAAAACAATTTAGAAAAGAACTTCTAAGACTTCAGATTTTTTAAATAGAGGAAAATGTGGTGAGCATTACAGGCATACTAACCTCCCTGAGTGAACCTTCCCCTTCCAATGTCAGTAGAGAGTTAATTGAAAAATAAAATCGTGGCATTTACAATTTAAATATTTGAATAGCTCTGTCCTTGACATTTTTTCACTAAAATAACACTATCTGTTGTGAAGTGCAGGGTCACATTTCAGCAGCTGAGTAGAGTTTTGTGCAGTTTTTCCATCCTCCAGTTTTGCCTCCCCTACCCTGTGCCCACTGTGCTTATTAGACAGTGGCTGCAAGCGATCTGCCACACTTAACCCCATTCAGTATTAGAAGTACCATTTAACATGTGTAGTCATGTCCAAAGCCCCATTTCTACTTTACTTTTCACCACTATCTCCCCTTTCTTACTATTTTCTAAGACTGAGGAGTCAGTGAAATCTTTTCTTCCCTGCATATCTCTCCTCAACATTAGGCAATGAAGCATACCAGTATAGTCTTCCATCTATAAATGATGCCTTTCTAGCAGACTGCATCTTGCAATAACAGTCTGCCTACACTTCTTGAAAACAATTTCAGTAAGTACCTCCACGGTGCTTTCCATAGTAGTAACTAAAGCCAGTTCACAGCATGAGTAGGGAAGTCATCTTCTAGCATGCATTCCCTCACTGCCTGAAATGAAAACACTCCACAGTTAAACAAATTCCTCTGAAAAAGAACCCAGCTCACAGTGTCACGCCATCAAAAACAAAGCAAGAGCTTTCCTCTGCATCCTGTAAGCTTCCTAAAACATCTTGCAGTTGTTCTCCTTCCCTCATTTTCATACTGATGGCAGATTGCACACTGCAAATTCTAAGACTGAAGAACTGATTCATTTTAGTTTCAAATGTTTTCAAGTTATGTTCCGTCTGCTCACCAGGTAATTCCTGTGGACATTGTAGCAGAAGATAAGGATAGAAACTTTTCTAAATCACCTGTAACTGTGAGAAAGTTTCAGGAATTTATGAAGATTGACAATGTTCTGAAAACATCTTTATCTCTTATCTGAGTAAGTTCCTTCTTGGCTGTAAATGCAATTCAGTTATTTCATAAAGGGACACATGTATTTGAATTTTGACATTGAAAGCTTCAGACCAAACTTCTGAGTTCTTATTGCACTCCTTCTGTACAGGACTCACAGGTCTAGCTGAGTTTGTGGAACTGCACACAGAGAATAGAAGTCATACCTGGTCTGCCCTGCCTTACATTGCAAATAAAGTCAATATTGCATTACAAATACGTGTGTGTATTTAGATTAATTAGCATTCAACTTTAGCTTAAATTATGAGGTTACTCTTTTTCATCTTCCCATATCACCATTACTTTTAAGTTGGTTTACTCTGGAGAGCCATTCTGAGCAAGACTGCTTCTCCACCGACTGAAAAGGGGGTGAAGTGAAATTGAGACTCCTAACCTCAATATTTAAAGTTAAAAGTATAAAGATATGCCATGTGAATATCCTTTTATCCTCATAACAGAGGTAAATTCAGCATTGTTACTGATATTCCCTCTGTTCCACTTCAATTTCAACACATATTCATTCTTCATTCAAACTAGCCACCATATTTCAACAGCTATGAAAGATAGCCAAACGAGGCTGTAAGTGGTCACTAAGTTTTATGTTATTTATGTTATAGTTACATTACCAGAAACACTGTCTTTTGACTCCAGAACTGTTGATCTGAGTTCAAGTAATGTATGGCAAGCAAGTTTTAAAAAAATATTATGACAAAGTAATCTAGTATCTCTCATACTTTTACAAATAGTGTTAGCAAGTCAATAGCTTCACTGTGCCTACAGAAAATGTAAGTTGACAAGCACTGGCCTTTATGTCCCACCTTAATATGAAGGAAAACAAAAAACCCACCCACATCACAGTAAAACCAACCAACCCCCCTAAGTTTTAATTAACCTTGCACCACTGAACCCCCAGATACTCTGTCATAAAACAGGGCCTTATTAGAAACAAACTGTAGGATGAAAAAGTCCTGGGATATTAACTAATCACAGAACAGAAATCAGACACTATGGCTATCAGACTGTTACCAGTCTGAGTGAGATATATATGACCCTGTATTGTATCAAAAGGGTTTTTTCCAGCCGAGAAGTATCAGTGGTTTTGTGCACGTTTTCATCTGGGTTATTGGAAAAACACCAGTCACCCATCTGAATGAAATGAGAACTGAATGTTCCACAAGCACAAAAAGGAGCTAGAAGTTTGATGAAGGGAACAGAGACCTCATCCAACAGAAAGACATCAGAGAGCTTAGCTCATGTAAAGTAACACCTGAAGACACCCAAGCTATGATCTCAGTACATAAGTGCACAGACAAAAAAGAAAAATGAGGAAAAAAAAAGTTCAGGTTAACACTGAGTTTGAGCACAAGAACAAGTGAGTGCAAGGTGACTATCAGTACTTTCAGGATTTAGCTAATTAGCTATTACAGTAATAACACTTTAGAAATGTTCTATAGTAGGAGAAAAAAAGTTCCTTATGAAATTAAGCATTTTCAAAAGATTACATGATTTGGCATATGCAATATGTGTCGAAATCCCCACAGATCTATGTTCCAACTTTTTTGATATACAACCTAGTATAACAGCATATTCACCACTAGCTTACAGTCATAGCAGTACTTACTGCTGGCTTTTTGTCAAAGCTTTTAAGGAAAGTGTACATAAGATTAAAATGAAATTCAAAAATCAAGGGAAGAGTGATATAATCACAAAATCTTATTTGTTAGAATTGTTTCAACATGTGTCTTTAAAGTATTACCATCAGTAAACTTTGGCAGCTCTGCTCATGGGCTGCACTGAATAATCTTGTGACAGGAAGATACTTGAACACAAAAGGTAACTCACTAAGTACCACAGACAAGGGCAACAGGGTAAATTAATATAATCCTGCTGTTAATTTAATTCCTAAACTTTTGGGGGTTTTTTTGTTATAATTAGCCTGGTTAAATTTTGGATTGCTGCCACAGAAGCCTATGCTGGGACAAGTTCCGATTACCCCTTTTGACCACCCTTTGTTGTAATTCCAATGATCCCGCAGTAATCCAGTTCATTGGTTTTCTCTACTTACCACAGCAACAGGCTCTGTCATGTACCTTAGGGTGAGGTGAGATATTTGGGTACTCCATTTCTTAACGCTGCATGACTAATCTGAAAGTTATGATACCAAAAAAAAGAAAGTAATTTAATCTCCCATGGCTATAACAGGCCGAGGACCATAAAATCCCCATGAATATTTGTTATACAAGCTGGTATGACTGCTTATATCTACATACTACTATGAAACTAGCTAAATAGTATCTACTGTGGTTAATCTGAATTAACAATACAGTAGATGCATAAGAAAAACAAACAGAAGATTGGCTTTTAAAGTCATAATATGCCCTTATCCCCCCTGCCATGGAAAAGTCATTCTGAGGGAGGGCGCACATATGACCAGCTATAGCAATTGCAATACTTAAGGGGAAAACAGAAAAATGCAGAGTAAATCATACCACTAACTAAGGAGTACACTGCCAAAACAAGCAACAAAATGCGTAATTCTGAAGAAAGAGAGAGAAGGAGATGGAGAGAGAACTGCACATCAAAGCAGCTACCAGGGAATAAGCCAGAGTGAATCTAAACCAGCAAACTGCAGCCAGACGTTACGGGCTAGACTGTACAATTTACATGTATGTCTGTGTTGAGGGTGTGACTCAGCTGTATTTTATCAAGCAGTTGCCACTACACCATCTATTACAGATACAAAGGTTCTTTGCTCCTCTGAAACTAGTCTATTTCTAATAGAATTTTAGAATTCTATTATAGAACTATATTTTATAATTTTTTTTCTAGTAGAAATTTAATTTCTTTTTTTTTTTTAATTTTTCACATGGATTTGATAAGCCCTTATCTATCTAGAATACACTACTACTAGCTCACTGGAAGAAAAATAGGTTTTCTTGAGTCCCCACACTATGCTTTGTGACATGCCCTTGTGTGAGTCATGAAATAAGACGGGAGTGAAACTCTCTATGAGCACCCAATCATACTTATCTCTAAAATACTCTGTTGCAATTTTCACTGAAGGGCAAGGAGGTATCCACTTGCAGACACAGCACACGTAAACATGTGTCATTAAGCAATAAACGCTATCTTCACAATTTTCTTTATTAGCTCCAAGAGCTTTTCATCTTGAGTGGAATATGTGTATTAATTATAATAATACACACCCAGAAGTGTCCCACTGAGGTTACAAATTCCAGTCAGCCTCACATTAAGTAAATAAGGTTTCTCATACCTTACTAAGGTAGAATATTTCTGATTGGTCTATTTGCCTTGTTATAGAAGAGGTACAAGCTATTCTTTTGCTGTACTGCTTTAGTATTTTATTTTAGGTGATCAGCAATTCCTTGGGCTTCAGCCTACTTTGTTCCCATTCAGGTCAACTGGCTGCAAGTTACTGACTACAAGCACATAACTTCTGTTTTCAATTTTATCAACATGTCAAAATTAGAACTTCAAGTGTCACTCAGGATGCAATTTAGCCTGGATAACATGTATGTTTATTAGAAGTCACAAACAACCCTAAAATGCAGTATTGGTTGAAGTTATTTCCTATTATGATGAAACATTAAGTTACCACTTACATTAAGTTTGTGACATCCTACTCAGTGAAGTAAGAAAACTTGTACTGACACAACTGAGCCCCAAAATTTTAACTGTAAATTGAAGGTGGGGAGAGTGCTAGTCAACATCTAAAGGAAGGATATAAGATAAGCATTTCATAAGTGAAAAGCAGTGCAGATTTGGAGTTAAGAAAATTGACCACTGGTATGCAGCACTGTAATAAGCCATGGTGGTAGGAATGGTCAGCTGACAGCGTGTACTACCTGGGAACAATATGTTTAGGTTCCTTAGTCACAAATGCCCCCAGAACACAGTATTTGTCAAATAAAGGAAAGTACAATTCATGTCAGAGCACTAACTTTGTGATGACTAAAGCAAAACAAAGTGATAAAGGCACTTAAAAAATAATAGATCCCTAAAATGGTAGTGAGATAACTGGGAGATATCTAAGGAAGCACTAGCAAAAATAAAGGAGAAAAACTGAAGAAAATTATTACTGGGTAAATACTATAAGACCTTCCCATCTAAAATAGAAGCTTAAGGAAATTCTACAGCCAGGACCAACTATGTTTTTATAGGGGCATGGACTACACTACCTGAAAGACAAAAGCTAGAGAGAAAAAAAAAAAAAACCTGTGACTTCATATAGTTATTGTAGAACAAGCATAGGGAAAGTTATTCTGGCCTATTAACAGACCTGAATATCACTTATTGGTAGGGAGAACTGTGAAAGGATAGCTGAAAATAAACCATCTGAGTAACAAAACAGCATCTTTTTCTTTCTGTTCCACATAGTTTTGATGCAAAGAGGAGAAAAAAAAAAATCCTAGTTGTGACTGAAATTTTTGTATATTACTGTTACTGTTATAGCAGACCTTTACTGAGAAAGAATACTGAAATTTTTGTATATTACTGTTACAGCACACCTTTACTGAGAAAGAATGGATCTTTAAAATCATTGTTTTACAAAAGCATAACGGTAAGCACAAATAGATTACTGTAAAAGTGCAGTAGTTCAGCCTGTGTTGAAGCTAATATTTTTCTGTGGCATTACAGCTCTAGGGCAGATTAACACGGCTTGTTATTTAGCCATCTAGCATTTTTCTGTATCTCATGCTTCAGAACATCCAGTGCTTCTATAAATTAGCCATCAGATATAAGTCCTATAATTATTAAGCAAAACACATGTAAGATTCTGCAGAGATCAGGATCCCTCCTGCCTGTTTCTAAAGTAAGCCAAAATAAGTACAAGAGCAATAATACAACAGATCATAGACTCCCACTGTTTGACCTGGTTTGCCATGAATTAAAATCTAAACAGCTAAGGTCCCTTTTAAATACATAGATTTCTTGTGAGTTTTTGGAATTATTCTCAGCTAAATTCTTACAAAACATGTAATGATTCTTCTCTTAGAAGGCTGTTTGGAACATGCAAGGAGGACAGCCTCTATCTGCTTTTCTACCAAGTAAGCCTGAACAAACAAAGAAACCCAGCAGTCCTACTTCCTACTCATCACTTACCATGTTTTATCTGGCTCACAGGACAACCACTTTCATAGCCAAACTGCTGATACATCAAGGATATCATCTCCAAATAAAACCTACTGACACCCATTTATCTTCTGTTGCAATAACAGAAGATACCAGTTTATCAAGCTTCTCCTCCAAGAAGCATTAGTGGCAACAGCTGGTCTTTTCAACTCTTGGGGCAGCAGCTGACCTAAACAGCTGACATGGATGATAATTATCCTACAATGCTATTACCTTTTCTCCAACCTGAAAAGAATTTCCTCCTTTGTTTGGCCAGAGTGTGGTTTCTTAATCCATGTCAGTGCCTGTACATTGATTAGCTCAAAACCTTGTAAATCTGAGCAGCAAGATTTTATATCTAGCGTGGTCTTCATGGCCTCACAGTGGCCCAGCTTTTACCAGTAAAATCGTTTGTGTATTAAAAACTAAAATATTGCTTCAGGACCTCGTCTACCTGGTGACATTACAGTCTCTGCTCAAGACTACTTCTTTAAGAAGTATTCAGTTTGACAAATGTTTAATTAATAGATTATTATATAACAGATAATTCATAATTTACCATAAGAAACACTGAGGTTGACTGTAACTTAGCACACATCGATGCACAACTTCTAAGTTATTAAAGAATCACAACACTGACATTCCCATTGAACATCTGTCAAGATTTCCTGCTTTAGGTAAATAAAATAATTCTATTTCAGTAGTCATATTAAGCATATGCCTCACTCTGCTAGAGAAAGCTGAAACAAGCAGGATAAATCTATGATATGAGCCTGTGTTCTAGAATTGTAAACACACAGTGCAACTTCTACTGGCATACTGGTCATCTCCTTTCAGTTAGTAAATAACTGAAACTTCTTTACAAAGCTCATCCTTTAAAACAACAACAGTGAGCGTTAGTGTGAAAGTTGGTACTGGAGGAAACGTCATATTTCTGGGAAAAGCAACATTTGGCTGTAAGCATTTCTTGTTATAGTTCCCTGGGAAGCTTCATTAGAAGATTTTTAATGTTCCTAGAAAAAGATTAATTAAGACTTTTAAAAATCTTCTCCTACTCTGTATAGTTTTCTTGGCAGAAGATCAGTTCATCCTGGTCCAACTATGTTCCACTGATCTGAACATACTTACAGTATGGCGAGTGTTTGGCACAGATGTCCTGGGATTTTTTAGGACGCAGCCAAGAATTCTGTACAATCGTTATGCACATCCTGCAATGACAGAAAACTAAGTGGGAGTTTCGTGTTATACGTTTATTCTCATATTGTAGGTAATCTCAGCAATACAATTTTTTTGTATGCTACAGATAAAGTCTGAAGATTATTGTAAATGCAAGTAAAACGTTTTGTAGAGGAAACATATCTCAAGATTTGACTTCACTAGAAATTACTTGATGGATGAGAGTGGTAAGTAAAATTAAACTGATTAAAATTTAAATAGATTTTTTAAATTGGTGCTCTTATCCATCTCCTTTATCCTGTCAATAAAATAGTTATATATCTCAAGTTTATATTTTTGTGGTTTGTATGCCTGCTGCTCTACTTCTGTCCCACAGTGGGCTATTAAAACTATAACTATTGATGTAATTGTAAATTTTTAAATTATGTACAGATTAGATAAAGCCACTTATAAATCTGAGGTAGCTGCAGTGCAAACCCCACTTATTTCACTAGTTTCTTGTTTGCCACCTCCCCCCACCCCAGTCCCAAATGAAACCATAGTTCTAAGGCCTTTGATATCTTTCTGTGGCTGTTCACACATATGCTGAAATAATCCTCACTACAGTCTTTCTGCAGAAAGAAATCTGCAGTGTTAAACATCTTTAAACTGAAAATACTATTTGTTATTCTGGTATGAATCAAAGAAAGTGATTTATAAAATATCAGCAGCAAGCAAAGTTAAAGGACCAAGAAAGTAAGTTTTGTTCCCTGGCTACCACAAATAGTAAAGAAATACCAGAAATATATGCATCAAAAGACACAAAACATAATTATAGTTGTCAGTTAGACTGGAAGTAGAAAAAAAAAAAAAAGAAAAAAGTGGTTTATCTTGCGTATTCTACCAAAAATAAACAATTATTGTAACACCTAAATTAACTCATTTCAAAGAAAATTAGGTTTGTGATTACTGAAAAGTGCAATTTTGCATATTATTTGCTATCAAGGAGAAAACATTCAAATCAAATGCCTGAACAACTTTTTACAGGCTTTTTTTAATTATAGTTCACCCAAGTAATGACTCCCATTAAGATGTTAATTTATGTAGGAAATCAAGGTATGTAATTCTACAGCACAATCAGACAAGTTTATGTGTAGTAGAACCTCAATTTGTATCAGTAATTTTCTCTACTACTGCTTTTCGTCCTTGAATTTGCATCAATTATTTTCTCTACTACTGCTTTCCATCCTGACCAATCATACAAAGCACTTAGACCACTGAAGTTAGCATTGAACTGCACCAGCATCTTCTTTGCTTCCCATTCACATCTTGGCTACCTCACATATCTTAGATTTACAGTTACTAATAGCTGTTATTTTAATCTAAATCTATAAAAATATAACTGTAAATAATTATATATTATTTCAAAAATCCCCAGTAGATTTTCTGCCCCAGTTTCTTTTGGCACTGATTCTTTATTTTTTTTAAATATATTAAAACTGAGGACAATCCTGTGAAATTCTTCGGAAAATTAAACGTTTAGAACAGGGATATGAGAATAACATAACTTAATTAAAGCCCAAATGGCTCTTCTTATGCTATTTTATTCAGCCAATACAAGAAATAAATCCAGCTTCCCACTACTTGTCTTTAACATGAAGCTGACCAATGCTAAGCTTTAGATAAAGTGAACAGCAGAAAAATGAAATTGTGGGCAGACAAAAAGAAAAACTTAATCTGAGGAAGTTTTAGTGACCTTTCAGCTGATGGTGTAAAATTACAGCGTTTGGCCATTGACAAGTGCTGGTAAGTTCCAGAACTAGGTTGAATTCTCCTCTTGTTTAAGTCACCGGTACAGTTATTTATTAAGCTGCTACTACCTTATTGGTTTGTATCATCTTGATCTAGTAATAGCCATAATACAAAGTGTATATTGGATGCTCTGTTAAAATCTTCGGCCATTGGAATAGCTATTGGCTATTAGCAGATTAGGGGTTTTATATTATTATTATTCATTATTATTATTTCCTTTTATTAACTTACTCTACTTGTTTAGTATCTCATCCTATTTGCTGATTGCAACATGGCTTTGGAATTCTAATCATGTGTCAAGAATCATAAGGTCATCTCACTGTATAATATCACCTATTCAAAAAAACAGAAGAATGAAGAGTCTTCCTTTAGAACTGAGGGTGAACTTTGAAAGCATTTACGAAAGTACTAATGTTTAGCTCAGTCACTCTCTTGCCCACATTCAAAGCTTTCTGATTGTTGTGGGAGAAAAGCCAACATGGCTCCTTTTGTTATACAGATCTTCATATGATTATGATTGGTTATTCATGGGAATATATTTCAAACTACATATTTGTGTACGGGAAGAATTTCATTATCCTTGCAAACAGTCTAAAATGTAGCATTATCACCTCTCTGCCTAATAAAGAGGAGGAGAATACTTGCGTGAGAGATCCCAAAGGCTTCCTGTGAGGTTTATCAACTTCCTCAGATTTCGGACTAAGCTGCTGATTAGACAATACTAAAAAACCTCAGTCACAGGGAACCATGCTGATACAAAGACAACTGGAATTTCAGCATTACAACAGAAATTTAAAAAAGGTATTTTGGGTAGCCACCTCTCTTTATGATGAAGTAACATCCCACTGATTTCAATGTCTCCCTGTTTTGCACACATTTTATACTCCTCTTCTCCCCTGAACCTCCCCCATTCTGAAAATTTCAGGAATCTGATCTCTTACAGAATTAAGTTTCACTTCTCTGTCTGACAGTTATAAAACGCTTGGAAGAGGTCAGTGTGGTTTATCCTGTTATATGGAAGCTGACAGGAAACTGAAAATGCTAATTATGGCTCCAAATCCACTTAAATGTACTGTGCAAGCTACTAATTTAATTCCAGAAGGTGTGGGAAATAGATGGAGGTGCCAGTGCATCCTTAAATAGGCCAATATATATTCTGCATTGCAGTCTTCTTCTAAGCAGTGTCAGGCAGTGTTATTAGGGTGACAGGGTAATACATGCCTTCTGTAACATGAATTACAGACACATCTTCAGTGTGGGAGAGATTCTGTATCACCAGTTTCACCATTTACTCCTGAATTCAAGCCCTGCTCTGAAGCAGAACAGACATTTTCATAAGGATTGTCAGCAATATTTCTTCAAGGATAAAAGGCTCTAAAATATTAAGGTATTCCCTAGACACTGCATCAATTTTCTGCTCAAAAAAAACACCTTTTTTTTGAATAAGCAGTGAAGAAGAGTAAGTTTACACATAAGCAACCCCCAGGCACTAGCCCAGAGTACTGTCCCCTCCCATCACCTGGACCTAAAGAGCTACACAAACTTTAATCTACTTCTGCAAGAAATGAATGAGAAAATGAAAATAAAAGGTATCACCAATTTACAGAAGAGTAATTCTAATACAAAGGAATGTCATCCAGATTCTTGCTTCCCAGATTTAAGTGTTGCCTTAAATCTACCTTTCAATATATCAAGTTAGTAAATATAGAAGAAAAAAATAGGAGAGTAAGAAGTATGTTGGACAACTGGAATGTGGAAATTGTGTTTAAAACAATTAATTACAAAGTCTTCTTTATTGTTTTTTTAAAACATTTCACAATGTCTGATTTAATTTCAGAAAACTCCCCTAATTACTTGCCTACTCGTAGAAATTTCAAAACAGCAAAACAAAGTAAAAAAAGAGATGTATTCCAAAACCTGAATGTAAATATATAGCCATGAAGTGTGATGGAAACCTTATGCAGGCAGGACCCAAGTAGCTACAGAATTCCAGTTAGTAACATCCCCAAAAATCTATGTGCATGCACAGTAAATTGTTACAAACCTTCAGTCTGGTCACTTCAACACAGTGGAGACATACAGGAGAAGAAAAGAATGCAAATTTCCGGCTAAGACTCAAGCCTTTTGAGAAGGAAGATGTCTTCTTTTCCCCTTCCTGTCATTCCCCCACCTCCATCTTTATGAACTACTGCTGAACTGTGGAAGAGAACCATGTTCATTCTCATTCCTAAGGTATTGTTGGCAAAGCAAATGAGGTTTACTGCTGTTTCAAGTGGTCTTGATTTCTGTTACGTAGAATTTCACTTCACAATTAGAGTCTCGGAGTGATACATGTCAAGTGTTTTGCCATCAGTGACTGACAATCATTACTAGTGCAGTTTTGAAGACATTCACAGGCTTTCACAAAGATTTAGAAGCAATTTTGAAAACTTACTCCAACAGGTCCAAGAAAGATTTGTTTTTTGAAAAATCTGTCTGAAGCAAAAGCAGACTGAAATGTTGTCAAAAATACAGAATGAGAAAGAAAAAAAAAATAATAGTATGAACATTATTATGTTTTCAGTGTGAGTGTACAGCCCCATGTGGATTAAAGTAATGCGGTAGTATAATCCCTAAGAAAAGTTCACGTAAGCAGGCTGTTAACTGGAGGAATCTGGATTTAAAGCTGAGACAATCTTTTTCACCAGGTTGAAGAAAAAACACCAACCTCATCCTGGGCTAGAAGAGTTCATGTGTCTGCCTTCCTGTTGACCGTGGACAGCTGACTGACCTTGATGACCTCAGCCCTCACGTCTTTTCTGACCTGTCTCCTTGTCTTGCCAACATGCGGAATGTTCACTTCCAGTCTGCATTCTAAATAAATGTAAGACTGCAGATAGAGGCTTGAGGAAATCACAGTCCTGAAAATGAACAAAGTCAGTAACACCTGGGTCAGATCCACCATTCCATTCGCAAACATGATGCTCTCTTACCTGCTTGTTCACTTTGAATGTCACCTCTTGTGATTGTTTAGCCTTATAAAAGATTCCTGCAAAATCTAAGAGGCCAAATGCTAAACAGCAAAGGAAAACATTATGTTCATTTTAATTGGAATCTTCCTTCCTGCAAAGGCTTGCTATAATGGAAAAAAGTGTCCTTGCTGTAGTAATAACATGTTATTAAAACTAGTTAATATTAAAAACCTATGAATTAATTATTTCAGCTGTTTATACTCTTAAATTACTTTCCATGTTTCTCAGTTCTGATTTTATAAGGGGCAGAGGGCCAAATTCCTTAGTGGAAATTCCCAGTGATGATATTAGCTGTGTTCTCTTTTGTATATTAAGTCAGTTTGTCTTTCAAAACATATATGCCATAAAAATGGCAGAATTGTTTGAGTTTTGCAAGTTGTGTCACAAAAAGATCTTCAAATCCTTAAACATTAATAGATTGGCTCAGTAATTTAAAAACAAAATTTGTCTCAAAACCAAGAATTCTTAACAAAGAACTCCTGAAATATGGCTGTTTTCCTTGTATCCCTTGTATTGTAGGTACAGATCTGTTCAGTCATGAGGTTTTGAAGGTATTGTGCTAATGACACTATTAATAGAGTATAAGTCTGGAGAAGGAGTGAAAGACCACAAGCAGTGAGATAAATACACTGAGATGAACCCTACCTCTAAAAGCATTTTCTTAGTTTGTTTTTATTAAATCAGACTTCAAGAAATGTGAGGGAGCTCTTAGTTTAATATACGGTGCTGCAAAAAGGAGAATGACTGGTTCACTCTTGAGAGTCTTCACTAAATAATATTGATTCCACATGTGGATTATGTCATTGTTGGAGATATTCCTGTGAATTGTGCCTTCAAATTATTTCAGTTTATTTTTGTGTCTGGAAATACTCATATAAAACATGAGGTAATCAACGGGGAGTTGTTCTTTTTTGTCTTTTAAAAACTGCTTTTTTAAGAAAAGAGAAGAAGGATGTGACTAGTAGTTGTAAACAGAAGTAAAAATAAGGAAGGAATAAAATTATGCAGCAAACAGGCTACTGTCACAAATACAATAAATATAATAAAATTCCAATGATTTTATGGCCTGCTTCTATTCCTCCTCAGACAAGAGCAAAAAATAACATAGTCCAAACTGAATTAGCTAGATTTACTTTTTTACTAATTTACACAGGCGCTAACAAAACTAGGCTCATTTCTTCTATGCCTCACATCTTGTACAGCCACCTACACTTTAAAAAGTGGGTGTATGACACTACAGAATCAAACCTGTAAATTTTGTGTTCAAAAGTTAGTAACAGTTTGCATAAGCACTACTGTTTCTGAGACCGTGCTGATTACAAGAGGGTATGGTAACAAGCATTTAACATACATCAGTTTAATTTAGGATCCAGCATTGCATTAGGACATGACAGAATGTCATCTCCAAACATACTTCTTTCTGATGTCATGTCCTCTGCTTCTTCAGAAATCCTGTCTCTGTCTCCCTCATAGACTTTTCACCTCCTGCTGCACACGAGGAAACATATCAAGCAACATTTCTGCTGCATAAAAGGCACAAAAAGGAAAAGTTCAATTTGTCTCAACTAAAGAGACCAAATGGAAAGCAAAAACATCAGCGTTTTGAAAAACACCAAACAACCTACTGCACAATTCCAGTGCTGATTACTAGTGGTAGCTAGAGTCTGAGAACAATAAAGCAAGATCATTTGGTTGTTCAAAGACATTGAAGTATGTGCTGTAGAATTTTGGAGTATCAACATCAGAACGTTTGAAAGGGACGCTTTGCGCAAAGCTCGTCTGTCAGTATGAAAATGGCATTTGGCAGTGTCTCATTGCTATATATGTTATTATAGGTACCCCTTGGGAAATGGAAAAGATCTTGGACCAGGTTCTGCCACAGAGTAAATGCAGACTCACAGTTAAGCCCATATGAAATGAGACCTGAAGATTCCTTCCTTTTTACCAGTAGCAGCAGTGCATCCTTACTGGCGGTGGCAAAAGAGAAAACGCACAGGTGGATGCACACAGTTTTGTCACATCACAGAGACACACTAGACAACATGAGGCTGAGAAAGTCTGCAACACACAGTCTGTGCTCTAGCATCATTCCCTGTCACCATACAATGGTTCACAGTTGAGAGTGCAGCTATTTCATACCTGGAAATTATCATGGCCTAAGATTTAACTGTAGATATAAGTAGGAAAGTTTTGTTTGCAATTTTAAACCTGAGCTGCTGTGGTATCCGCTAAACTGGCTGTCAGAAGATATCATTAGCTGATAATTCATTTGCAGAGAGGTACTGGCCTTAAGAATTAAAAAAAAAATCCATGTATGTATGCTTTAAGCCTGCTAATAAGGCAGATCTTATTGCTGACACATGCGGTGTCTAAATCTCATATACCTTGAACCTGATTTTCTTCCCTTTCCATCATCAGATTAATTCCATAAAGCTTAAGCTGTCATACAGGCAGTGTAAGCAAGATTAGAATATGTGTGCTTTTAATAGAGTTGCACAACTACATAAATATAGCAAATAAATGCAAATGAAGTAGGTTATTTAAAACTCAATTCCAAGTTCCCCAGGTTCAAACTTGTTATGAACCACATACCGTCAAATTATAAATCTAGGTTGTAATTGAAAAATCTTCTGACAACCTCTCTCAGATCTAGAGAGAATTTATGCTTCTTTAGGAATGGAATGTCAAAGGAACTACTGATCTGCACCAGTAGTACACACGTTAGCATTCAGCTAGCATTGTAGACGGAAAATCTCTGAACCTGAAGTAGGACAGAAGCAATGCACTTTC
The DNA here is from genome assembly GCF_000690775.1 of Eurypyga helias. Classification (NCBI taxonomy): domain Eukaryota; kingdom Metazoa; phylum Chordata; class Aves; order Eurypygiformes; family Eurypygidae; genus Eurypyga; species Eurypyga helias. The sequence goes on along the minus strand of NW_010241752.1, from coordinate 12,051 downwards.
TTCCAAAAGCACTGTTGAAGGGAAATTAGTGAAGTATTAGGTCACTCCTCTTCAAACCAAAGACACTTAAAAGAAGACAAAACAAAAGAAGCCATTATACTTGTAATAATTCCAAGTGCAATGACAAAAATACTTATAAAGCTGGAGTTCAGTCTCTGGATATATCTAAATCAAATGTATTTTTTGCAATTAAAATATGTCATGAAGAGTAAATGAAGTCTCTGGACAGATAAATATTTTGACTATGAAGCTGAATTTATGCTGAAAATTTTTGATAATACAGTCAGACCCATGTAACATTCCTAGCTAAAGGTTTTCTGCAGAGTTGTCTGCATATTCCAGCCTGGCTGTTTTAGGTTAGTTCAGTTATCTGGCACAAGTAAGCTATACAGGAGAAAAAAAAAAGTTAGGAAGAGACTAATTAATATATATAATTAATTTTTATATATGTTTGTAATTAATATATATTTGGCATATTTTTTCTTCTACTAATTCTTCCTGTCTGAAAGAAAACTATTGTAAAAAGTTTCACCTGGAACTACTGTTCTGAAGGATAAATAAAGCTAAGGATACAAAAATAATTTGATGTTAATTCTATCTCCATTGTACTTAACAGTATCTGTTACTTTCCACTTCCGTACTGTCAGAGAGAGAAATGGGAGAGTTGGTGGAACAGACCTGAAAGGAACTGGAGAACCCAGCCGAGTGAAGGCAATTAAAAACAGAACGAATAGGGGAATTAGTTGCTAAGCAGCAACCATGGAAACTTGTGGAACACAAATCGTATTTGCCAACTGACCAAGGCAAAATGTAGAGCTATTATAGGCACTAACTGGAGTGTCAGTTTATTGTAACTGTATTTTTATCTGCAACATCCTTTTTTTAAATAACAGACTTCTTTCAGAATTAAATTAGGGCAAGTTACGAATGTCAGTTACAGGTGGCAAAGAAAGGAGAGATGGCAAAAGAGACTAATAAATGCTGATCCCCTGCCTACCTTTCTCAAATGGGAGTCTATACTGCTGACACTGGCAAAATAACTGAGGAGGCAGAACAAAATTTTCCTGTTTCTTTCCTGGCAGCAAGAAAATTTGTTTCCCTGTGTACTACTCTCTGTTTATTTCAACTTCTAATTTATTCTTTGCCATCAAGTCTGAGACCAAGAAAGTGTCTGACTCCACCCTTTCTTTCAAGTAGCACATAAAAGCTTTCATGAGTAGTATTTTTTGTTTGTCGGATCCTGGTTCAAATGAATCCTTGAACAATGCATTAGTCAATTCATGGGCAAATCAGCCCATATTTTTATTCAGAGAGTGTCTGAGTTCCAGTCCCTAATGCTACCTCCTTTCTTTCTTAGAAAATGGAAGTATCATAATCTTTGTCATATCAAGGTTTATGAATTAGCACAAGCAACGAAAGAGGAAATTATCAGTTCATGCTTAATCCAAAAACATCATTGCAGAAACAAAACTGTTAGTTGTGTATTTTGCACACCACTACAAATGACTTCCCAATTAATTCAGTCATTTCAAACAGAGTAACAAAAAATAAACATGCACTGAACTTTGAATGAGTTTGATTTTTGAACAAGAATCTATAAAGTATTCAGAAGGTGGAAGAACAAAAGGATTAGAGACAATCAGATTCTCAGGACATAGTTTTTGACTTGACACAAGATAACAAGTCTGGATATAAGCAGAATTGTGCAGTAAGGGTTCAAAGACTATTTCAAAAGAGTTTGGAAGCTGAAATCCAGCCAATTCTCGCCTCTCACTGGAATTCTGCCTCCCCCATTGAATGACTGCCTCTGCCTGGCAGTACTATGTGTTTGAAAAGGTAACACCTCGGTTCAAATTCCTCTCAGGATTTTAAAATTCCAAAGTGATACTATCTCAACTCAAGTCTCTGCTGTATGTCAAGAGGTGCCTACGCCAATCATGCGTCACAGAATAAGAGGGAGGGAGGAAAGGATCCTGTGAGACATTTGAAAAATACAGTTCAAGATTTTTTTGCCTAACCAGACTTTGGTTTAAATCCAAGGCTTTGATGCTCTTAAAACTCCAAACAAGTTAATAACAAAACAAAGTAAAATATCACAGAAAAATTTATTAGGGTTGATCATGAAAAAAACCCAGCAATGTAGGAAAATGGAAACACTATCAAGGACTGCAACAGCGGGTCCAGAGACTATTTTACTCTTCCTGGAAATGTTAATTGAGCAGCATACTGTTTTCTGCCTTACAATATTTCTGCACAATATTGTACTTGTCAAAGGAAAATATCAACATAGATGCTACAGATCATTCACAGGAAAGGCAAAGCTAGACATATCTAGCTAGGTCTTTCCAAATTTTTCCATATCTATCAAAAACTGATGTGCTGCTAGTGCAGACAGTTGTTATTGAGTTGCTATGCAATGTACACCCTCACCCTTATCATCACAAAGGCATCTATGCAGAAACTACCCAAGTTTTACAGGCAGGTTTTTGCCCTGCATATAGGTCCTGCATTAGAAAACGTGAACAATCTCCAACAAGCTATGTGGACGTGTGTAAGTGACTCAGCATGAGGTATACTGCGCTGTATCTATATACCTGCATGAATGTAAACATGCTTCTGCATCTTTATCAGATACAACTTTGTTCTATTTGCTTACCTCTTCTTATGTCCTCTCCCCATAACTTGAAGTGAAAAGCGAGTAACAATTACACTGAATAGCAGGGGAAGGCTATACTTGCTCTATATACTCTCAGAACATTAAAATTATTGGGTGTCTGAGAAGTTACAAGACTTACAAGTCAAACAGTCCTGATTTCAACCTTCTTCTCAAACAATGCACCCTGTATCTGCTGAAGTGATGCTATTTTTAAAATGAACTAGTTATACTAGTTATACTTTATTCCATAAGTACAAAATCCCATTTTATTTTGATGAACACCACTCAAGGACTTACGAATACATAAACTCATTTTTCAAGTTGATAAGCATCATGCTTCTGAAATTCTTATGTCTCTGTCATACATTTTGAATTCAATTGCACTTTTGTTACATGAAAAGCATGTGTGCTGGTGTCGGGCAGGAACGAGCTGCTCTCCCACACAGAGCTGGCTGGCCCGCAGTGGCCACAGGACCTTGTTTCATTCCACGATAGGCCAGGCTCAGTGGTCAGGCCAGGGGCATGCAGAGTCTGCAAGGCACAAACGTGGCCCAGAAGGGGTGGGTTTGTTCAGGGTTGCTTTGGACTAGCACATAGTTTTGCTGATAGCTTCCTTTTTTACTTCTCTGGTGGGCTCTTAGCAGAGAAGCAGCTTCCTTGTTAGGATGATTTGGGGAGGGCTGGGGTGGGGTGTTGGTATTTCTTTCTCCCTGCTCTCGGGCTCTTGGGCTCAGGGTTTTTTTCTCTCCACTCTTAGGTTCAGGGTTGGTTTTTTTCTCTTTATTCGTATTTTTCTTGCTGTTTTGGAATCTGACCGTGTTGGTCCATGGGTGGTGAGATACTGTATCATATGTTCTATTCTCTGTTGTTTTAAATACTTCATTGTAGTAGTATTGTTAGTATCACCATGTTTCATTTATATAATTAAATAGTTCCTATCTTAACTTCTATGATCTTTCCTTGTGGGTTTTTTGTTCCTTATTACTCCACCCAGGAGTGGTAGAGCAACTGCGTGGTACTTAATTGCCAGATAAGGCTAAACCACAACAGTTTGTGAGGGAGAGGCACAGCAAGAAGCCTGCAATAAAAGCAGAAAATGGGAGACTTCAGAGAGGATCAGGGAGCAAACACACAGCCAACCCTCCAAACTGAATTTAAATAAAAAGTTTTTTCGAGGGACCTAAAAGAACTCTGTCAAGTTTATTCCAACCCAGGAAAGATTGTGAGGAAAAGTGCAAACCTACCAGACAGGACTGTGTTTTGCAGGAAAGAATGAATAAACTTCAATTTAACATGCACTTTCACTCTATATTATTCTTCACTATCCTGCATTATCCTATTTAAAGAGTGCATACTTCTGATTTTTGTCTAAATGCAAGTTATTTTCAAATCTATAAAACCCTTTAAAGTGCTAAAGTATGCAACATTTGGAAAAGACCTAGGTGATAGCACTTCAAAGTTTTCGCTCTCCTGGAGACTTGCCACCAGCAGACATACTTCTTAACTACTAGTTCACCAAAGCACTGAGGAGTCTAAGTTTATAATTGGAAGCTTACAGAAGGATGATTTTGGCTGTCTAGATGTCTTAGCCAAGGAGTATTTTCTCTTTATATGAAAGGTACTTTTCCTCCTCTACTAACAATTTTATCAGTCAGATACCAATTACACTGTTTAAATCAAATTAGGAAGTAGGGGAAAAGATACATAGTCCCAGGTGTTCCTGATGGTAGCAGCAGGAGTCAGTATGGCTCAGTGTGGTTTAGATGATGGAGATTGGTACCAGGAAACAAAAATTGTTCTGATGTTATTTTAAAGTTAAGTACCATGGGGAAAGAACAATCATAGCTGGACTCTAATAAAATCAGGTTTTCCAAATTAAAAGCATAGGCTATGTCTAGCTGATAATAGAATAATCTGAAAGTACACATTCTTTATGAGCAAAAGCTTTTGAAATTGAGACTGATTAATGTTATTCATTTTAGTTTGTCTTTGTTCTAAGGAAAACATTCAACCTAAGAACATATTTCCTCTATGTACTTTACATTCCGTTCAAATACACTCACAAAGCTCCAAACACAGCTAATCAAACAGCTACAGTGTCCAAGTTAACAGTTTGGAATGCCAGTGTTTAGACGTTACAAGAGACCCCAACTTAACTCCTAATGCATTAAAATACAAAAGATAATGACAAGTCCCTGAGACTTCGGGGTTCAACATTCAACACACTGCTACAAACCACACAGATTTTCTAGCTAAATGCTCGTTCCTGGAAGTTCCCCCTTCTTTACTAACTCCTAAATCCATTCACATAGGTCAGTAGAAGCGCGCTGTTAGCCCTCTGATACGGCGAAAGAATGCATTTGGGTGCTGGCCCTGCAGGAGGATTGCTCCACACACAGGAATGTAATGCCTTAATTCCTGCTGTAACCACCTCGTCTTTACACTGGCGGAGTTAAAATTGTTTATGACATTCAAATACACAGAATGAGTACGTCTGTAAAGACCAGTGCATAGATATTCAAGAAAACCACTTCAGACCTTCTCTTTCTCCGTTTCTTTCTCTTTATACTGGACAGTTAATCAGCTGATTAACAACAGCAATATCCCTCCCTTTGCATAGTTATTTTGGCAGGGCTAAAATCTTAAGTTCTTTACACTGACCTCTATGATTTGAGTCGACAAATAACCTAAAGCAGCAGAGAACATCTAATAAGTGATATGGTCTCTGCCAGTATTTTGTCAACACTGACATCAAAGAACAGCAAGACTCAAATCCTTCTTTCACTCAGCCTCTGGAACGTAAAATTCACTCTTTCTTGTCACAATGATGAAGTGAGCTCAAACCAATTGTGCTGCATTAGCCATTTAAGTATTTTAATATTTTCTTTGTTCCTTTAAAATACAATTTCAAGTCTCACACGGGGGGCACAAATGCACTCATTTCAAGAAATATTATTCCTGATTTACATTATTGTGTCTTTTAAAAAAAAGTCACTTTACAGTGATATTTAATTAATCAGTAAATTGCAAGCAATTATGTCAAATTAAATAGATAATACATGTAATGTTTGGATAGTGTTCTTTCCATTGTGATTTCATTAAACACTAAGATATGACTTTAGTTGTATTTTTCACTACTATTTTCAAAATCCCTAAACAAAAAACTTTAATTACATAAAGTAATACTTTATGAAGTACAATTCTAGCTACTATTGACATGCTTCATTTTCTGCAGAAAAGAGAAACACAAGGATATTAAATTCCAGTGATTATGATCATCATATATATGTGTATTTCCCATTGTACAGAAAACTCACAATTTTAAAGGCTGTCTCCAATCGAGGAGGCAATCAATGCTGAGTTTTGAGGATGCTATAGTAACACACAAACTGCAGCGTGCAACTCTTCTTAACTGATGTTCTTCAGGAGAGAGAAAAATGTGATACTGTGATGGAATACAAAGATGACTGAAAGGACACAGCTGTCTACCATCTGAAGCTGCAGAAGCAAAGCCATATCTGCCCAATGTTGTTACTCGTGCACAGACTGTAATTCAAAGTATATGATAGTGAAAAAGTGTTCTATATACTCCAGTGCTAAATGGGACATTTTGATACAATTTTAAAAGCCATACCTTTTGTTTAATAAGACCACTGACTCTCCTTGGGTCAGCTGATACATATAAGCAGATTTGGCAAGTGAAGAAACTTTCAGAAAGAGATCTCCTGAGCTTCGCTGGCATAGCAGGCTGATTCTGTCTGATTACCAGATCCAAAATTATTCTCCTATAGCTAAAATGATCTATTTTCCAATTATCTTTAACCTACTACCAGCAAGTCAGCAACAAAGGCAGCACTGACAAAGAAACGTAAACAGAGAGGCAGGATATTAAAGAAACTTTCAATTTAATTTTGCTGGTTAGATTTAGTACAGAATGTTTTTTTCTGTTGCATCAAATGACTCCAAAACAGAAAGATGTATTACAACAGAATTAAATGTTATAATAGCCAAGTCAAACAGAGTATAGTTTACCTTTCCGTCGCTCACAGTTCCCAAGAATGGGTTTAATGACAGCCTGAGCACTACATTTGTTCAAACTGAAGCTTTGTTTATTTTACCTATCTAATTGCCTAACCTTCAAGGCATGCTCACACCAAATATTTTTAAAGAACATTGAATTTGACTACAACTACCTTCACTGAGGAGTTATATATACCACATCTGATATTAAAAGGTCAGCCTTTTTTAACAATTGGTGAAGAAAGGAAATAATTTTTACTAACAGTTATTAATAACTACCAAGTAAAATTAATTTATTTCCATTACTTAATTAAAAAGTCATGAGCTGCGACTGGATTCAATATGAAAAAAGATGTTACCATTCACATACATGCCTCTCTTTAAGCAGCTTTTCTTGTCTTAATACTTATATAGATCAGTTTTTTTTCCAGTTTGGCCCCTTCCTCACAAACATGGGCACAGGAATAAAAACTAAGTAAATAAGGTCTGGTAGCTGCACTTGTGTCTAGCATCATTTGGGAAAAATAAGTCTTATGAGAGGGTTGCATAGGAACTGCAAGATTAATTTATGTAAATTATTCTGGGCTAAAGGAATTAGTCTGACAGGCTACTTCACAGCTGTAGCTGAACACCTGGAATAAAGGGAAGACACTCAGCACCCAAGTGTCAAACAATAAATTCAACCTCATAACAGTTTCGTTTGGCTAACCAAAAGCATCAAGGCACAGAAGGAATCGATGCAATCGAGTGTCTCTATCTCCATAGCTCCTGCTGTGCTTCAGTGACATTTATTACTCCTGAGAATGACCTGCCCTTTAGCAGGAGACCGTCACTAGTAAACAACCACAGCTGTGTATAGCAGTGCAGCAGTACCTTGCCACTCCTGACAACACACCCGTGCTATTGCTACAGCCACCCACTTCCTGAAAAGTCTACCGTGCATCAAGCGAAGCCAAGAGTAGTTTAAATTTTCATTTGCACAGTCTTGATAACCCCAAGGCATCCCTGAAGATAACAAAATAGATGTACACAAACCTGTAGGTCAAATCCCTTTTTAAGAAATAATGCTGCAAAACGATATTTTCAAAAGGATAATAAATGCATCACACATCATTCCATGAGTAAGAAATAGGAAAGCAGACAGTAATTTGGAGTTAACACCAAAGCACTGTTGGTAAGAATTTTCAGTGTGGGAAAGGCTCAAAGCTTCCCTCCCTGGGACACCTCCGCTGCCTCCCAAGCAGGCATCATTTTCACACTGGATCCCGGAGCCAGTCCAGACCCTAAAATTCACACAAGATTTGTTCTTTTGCTAGTGTCTGTTTTTAAACAGATGTTTCAAACATCTGGTTTTATCCGTATGATAAGTGAGGGGGTGTGTGTATGACTAATGTGGTAACAAAACAAATTTTGGAATTTAGTCTCTTTACTTTTCCTGGCTTGATGTTCACTGGTGTAATCAACAGCTACAATTCACATTACAATCAGGGAAGATGCAGCTGTTTACCAGCTATAATCAGAGTGTACTGCAGAATTGCCCAGTGACCAGAGCAACTTCTGACCGGTGTGTGTATCTAATGAACTCTCACACTAGTTCTCACATCCACCCTCCATACCTTAGTGCAGAACATTAATACAAATGAGTTACTCAGCTTTTAAAGATTTATGAAGTACTGAATTTAATTTTCTGTATTTTTCCTTTATTTTCACTAGAGACTTTCCATAGACACCACTTTTTCTTTGCTTAAAAAAAGAGAAAGCATAATTCTGTGTTTATGGCACAAGAAGAGAAATTAGTATACAATCAGGACATCATGCTTTCGTGACTTCACCATAGACTTTCGGCATATCCCTAGAAGAGCTGGGTGAATACTGTTTCCTCCATATGTACGAAATGGATCTAATTCAACCCACAGGATGTATATAATCTAAATTAATTGTTGATTTTAAGGCATTTACGTGCACAGGCAGAAAGTGTTGATGTAAACTTGCTCCCATTTCAGGACTTTTGAAGAGCCTTCTCCCTTTAGAAAGTTGGTTGGAACTGAAAAAGACTGAAAGAACAAAGACCTATGCCAGGTACACACAGTGTAAGTTGCTGAATTTTACAGCCTATTTACTAGCACTACATACAAACGTATTATACCTAACAAAACTGTTTCACTTACCAAATATATTAATTAGAGTACAGATAAAACACAATTAAAAGGTATTTCTGAGTCTGTGCATGCATTCCTAACACAGTATTTGATACAGCAGCTCTGCAAGATAAATTCTAAGATACTTATAAAGCAGGTATTAGCCTGCCAGACATCACTCCCTAAACTTCTGTTCATTATTTAAATATAATTAAATGTATAAGTAAATTAACTATGAAATCATAGGGGTCACTGAGACAAATGAAACAAAGATCTGACAAGCCAAGTGAAAGGAGAAATATCAGGAGCAATTTCATTTTGGAAAAAGCTCCCAGGGATTTCAACCTTACCCGCACAAGCAGATTTTACACTATTGGGCATGACAATACTGCTGGCTTTTATGTTAGAATGGAATGACGGGTGTTTTATAGCACTACAAAATTTCAAAATGTTAATAGGTATTACAAAATTTTACTTACAATCTTGCAAAACTATGAGCATAAGGAAACTATCTGTTACTGATGTCACACGAAGCGTTCATTGTCAACAATTATATATGAGAGTACAGAAAACATGGTGTTGAAATTGCTCTGCTAAGCAAGAAATTATTTTGTAGCTCTCTCTAAGCTAACCCGTTTATAGATCTGGCAGATCATACAATAAAAATAAATACGAATCTCTCAAAAAAAACTGGAGTTTCACAGGTTTAGTTTAACTTTTCTTCTTCTCTCTTTTCCCATAATCAATGTGTGCATTGGTTCTATGGTATACATATCAAGGAATAAAAATCTGTAGAATCTGTTTGTTAATCTGGCAAACCTTCCCAATGTTGAATAACCTTGATTCCACTAAGTTCACCAGAGTGAAGAAGTCACAGAGAAGAAGAGGTCATCTCGTAACATAAAGCATGCAGCCAGGCTTGTGCCCTTGCACGTCTCTCACATGTTCTAAAAAGTCACAGTAAGATCTTGGCCTTCATCAATATATATCTCCCATTTATTTCAATATTTAAATAGATTAATTTGACTTGCCTTAGATGCCAATACTAGGAAAACATGGATTTTACCTTAGGAATGACATTTTTCTCTGCTGATTGTAAAATGAGCAGAGGATGACTAAATCAGTTAGAGACATGTACAGAGGTGATGCTTACATTTTGACATTCCAATTTGGGAGACAAATTCTAAATTTCTAGACAAGTTCCATAGCTCTAAATCAGCATGATGTTTGCCTGCATGTAGCAACATGTATTTGAAATAGGGGGGAAATTTTCTCTCTTAAATGAGCTGTTGAAATACCATTCAAGTGGGCAGGAAATGTGACCAGAATGTCACAGTTAAGTCACTAGCTGCTGAGCAGACTCCCAGCTCCGAGGCATCAGCACACGTAAGGCAGCATGGGGTTCCTCTCCTCTCCCACACTGGTTGGCATGTTGAGTCAGGCAGTGTTGAGCATTTCTCATTCTTTGGTCAAATCTACACCGAGACTCACGAAAGAGAAGAACAAGAGCACAAGTGGCAGCAGCAACCTAGTTACTCATCTCAATGCTTCTCCCTTCTCAATGCCCTTCCCCTGACAATGTGATCTAGATACCCTGTCCACTTGGCATGCTGTTTTTCCCCTCAGGTTTCAAATTTTTCCTTCAACTTCCCTGCCTCAGCATGGCTAGCCTGGTAAAATCACCCTATTTCCTCTAACCACACAAAACTCCCCCAAGCCCTGCCTGATTGCTCGATCCATGCCCATCCTTTTGCTCAGGCTTTGCTTCCCAGCACTCTGGTAAACTGGTGGCCTCCTTCCCCCATGCTGCAGCGTGGTGCAAGATATATAAAAGCTTAGCATTAGTGAACACTGGAATATCTTGCTGGAAATTGGACTAAAGTAACACTGGTCAAGCTGGTTAGTCTGGACAGGGTCTGGAGGGTTCCCCACCTATCTCAAATATGGGAGGTCATGACCGAAGAGGTGGGAGCGAGAAGGATGGGCAGGAGAAGGTGATACGGGCAGGAGAAGGTGATACTGAGACCATCTCCATAAAAACTGGAAACTACCACTGACTCACTTTCCATCCTTTGTGACTTAACTATATGGAAATTAACTTGACTTAGAGGCTAACGGTGATTTGAAGTTTTATATAAGCACCTCTTTAAACAAGTGAGTGTTGTTTCTCTTTACAAAGTCCACTGGAAATCAACTGTGATCTTACAAGGTCACAGTCTTGAAAATCTAGTCACACAAGACCTACACAAAGTTAAAAGCATGTGAGCTTTTTGGCGGATGTAATGCTGACATACAGCTGCATAGAGACAGCGCTGAAATTTGATCAAAAACAAGGCAGGAAAATTAGACAGTGTACGGCTGGGGTTTAATGAAGGTATGCTGGTAAGTTAAAGACCCAGGGTTTAGGTGCATCTCGGAACACACTGTATGAATTCTGGTGCAGACTCTGTTTGAAATGGATATTATGGTTTGGACCACATGCATTTATTCTGCATTATGAGACAGAACTGATTGCTTGCATTTAAGTATATGTCAATCATTAAAATTAAAGACAATTAAATAGGAAAATTTCCCTTAGTCTTCTCCTCCTACCTATATTTTCCAGGTATTAAACATCGTACAAATCAGCATCCAAATAAAAATGAGTCAGCTTAACACTGTAAAATGCATCTATCCTCCTTAATTAAACAATAGGTTTTTCTATATAGTCTGTTTCCCACCTTCCCCGCAGAAGAATCATAAGCTAAGTGCAAACACAGCTCCCTCTAGAGCTTGAGCATTCCTGGAAAACCCCCGGCTCCAAAAGGTTGGTTCAGGTGCTCAGAGGCAGCACCCTGGGAAAGTGCAGGATGGACACACCAGAGAGGCCGGGGGGATTCAGATACCCTCTCTCAGAGACAGATTCCCTGTTACCTGTAAAAGTGGCATACCTTTCCAACGCAAGCTTGTAGGAAAAGGGTTAACAGGTCCCTGGTTTATGGAGAGGTGAGGTGTGAACCCCTGACCCCTCGAAGCCCGCTGGCTGTGCAGGGACGGGTGAGCCTTGACAGGGTCCACGCATGCAGGGGGCGAGGGGACAGCGGGTGAGAGCTCGCTGGGCAGCTGGCTCAAGCGTGTCGTGTGGCGTGGCAAGAACCGACACACTCAGCCCCTCAGAACTGGCGGGATCTCAGTCACCCAGCATCGCTTCCGCAGGGTCAGCTGCGCTCCAGAGCTGTCACTGCCGAGCCCGGGGGT
>NW_010241751.1:3958-13165 GCF_000690775.1 Eurypyga helias | reverse complement strand
CCTCGGAAACTTTGGTGGGCGGGTGGAGAGAGGGTCGGTCGGTCAGTCAGGGGTGCAGGGTCTGCGCCTGTTTTTCCTTAATTTGTGTTTAAATAATTTTTTTAAAATCTCCAAATACTACTTTTCTTAGGATAGCGATGAAATTCCCAATTAGTGACACCGAAGCATCTTAACGCAACCCTTAAAGTAGGCGTCTGAATAGGGTATTTAGAGTAGGTGCACCCTGGTCGCAGGTTGTGTCGAGGTCCCTCCAACAGCCGAGGGCTCTCCCTCCTTCCGCAACTCGGTGGAGTAAATGCGAAATTTCCAGCTCGCTTCAGGGAGTAGTGAGTTAACGGCTCCATCAAAGGAGCGTTTATTCTCTTCTCCACTTCAAGTAATTAGTTTCCCCACCTTCTCTGGAAGCAGGGTCATAACCAGCTGCTTTTTGTCTCTCTTTAGAGAAGAACAAACAAAAACATGCTTCTGGGGATTTGACACTTCTGATCCAGCTGATTCTGCTGTACCAACATTCACCTGTTTGGGGAAAAAAAAAAAGGTAAAAAAGACATCTAATTTTTTTCATAAAGATTTTTCTTTAAAACACAAAATAGCTTTGAAGAATTTGGGAACGTTCAGCGCATCTGCTGAATCAGGCTGCCGGCTCTCAGTCAAGCAGTGTTCTACAAATGCAGGAGTACAAGCCTCTCCTGCTTCAGAAACCGTTAAAGAAAAGGAGGAATTTTATCAGGAGTCAAAAGATCGTGAGTTCTGCTCCCACAGCCATTGACTGTTGATTTCAAAGTCCTTCTTACTGACCTGAAACTCATGCCTCTGCCTAGAAGAAGGTCAGGTATAAGTGTATTATGAAAGGAGTTTACAGTGTAACATAAGCAATAGCTTGTAGAATTCTTTAATAATTTTGTTGGAACATGCTCAGTTTCACTGCTCATCCCAGTCTCAGTGAGGCAGAGTGTTAATTTTCTGCAGTAGCCACTAAAAACTGGCGCATTTCTTAAAATTTGGATTTTTAGTGTGTTGGCAGTCTTCTAAAACAACTGTCAGCTCAGAGTTTCAGCATGTAGTCTCCAGCAAAGTACAGCTGCTTTGCCTGGTGCCACTTAAATAATATGGTGCTAAGATGGTTTAATCAGCCTAATGAGGATCATACAATCAAAGGGTAATTGCCGGTGGTGCAAGTTCTCTATAGTGGCTCTAATGGTTCCCATTAGATGAGGATGTTTGTAAAATTTCACAAATCTCACCAGAACCCAAACTGCTCCAGTAGATAAGTGTCTTCCACTTTGCAAAATGATGCTTTCCTCCCATGATCAAAAAACCAGAACGTATGTTTCTGTAGGCCAGCACAGCCTGACTTTAAAGCAGGAGTACTTCCAGACCTGCTGGGACCTGACCGCTCTGGAACCTGCAAACTGTCACTGCTCCATGTAGGCCAATAAAAGTCTGGACTGAAGAAAAGGAACAAGATTATCAGCAATACAAACAGAAAAGAGAAATTACTAAAGGAGTTTTTAAAGGCAGCATAACTGTCGGCGGTTGCATATTGTGCAATTAGCTAGATCCGAAGATCTCAGTGTGAAAACCTCAGTTTTGGGCTGTGGTTGTGGGGTTTTTTTCTTCCACTGAATCACAGAATGGTTGAGTTTGGAAGGTCCAACCCCCCTGCAACAGCGGGGTCACCTAGAATTGGTTGCCTAGCACTGTTTCCAGATGGCTTTGAGTATCTCCAAGGATGCTGGATTTTTCTGGTATTTGTTGTCCTTTTTGCTTCCTGTTTCCCTGGACTTTCTTTTTCCTCCCTTAATTCTCACCCAGATGTACCATCTAGACTTTCTAGTTGGCTTTGGAGACACACTAGCAATCCTACTGTGGCTGGGATAGCTTCCAAGACCAAATGCAGAATGAGCTTTCTAAACAGACACACCTCGTAATCCCACAGTTCCCATAACACTTACCTGACAGGTTACCCTTTGATATGGATTAGGCACTTCAGGGAGAGATGAACAAGGGCAGTCCCTTACCAAGGGTTTCTTGTTTCCTAGTCGAAGGTCTCTAGCTGCAGCTCTAACAGAAAGCGCTCTACGTGCTGAAGGGTGGGAGTGCAGGTGTGTCCTGCAGAAAGCACAGGCTCAGTGACACAACAGGCTAGGAAAAGGGACTGCACTTTTTCCAAGAAAGCACAAAATCTTTTCCACGGTTTAAGACAAGCCACATTAAGATGGCTGTCAGTAAATACCTGTGATGTGCAAGTAAGCACAGAGAACTGGGCATTCTTCTTCCATTACTGCGGTCTCTGCACAGACTTGACATTCTGTGCAAAGTCATTATCTACTTCATGAAGAAACCACTTCTTCTGCTCAGATGTCAGGAGAAAAATACTTAAAAAAAAAAAAAATTAAGATACTCTATTTTTTAAAATTCGTATCAATACAGGTCTTTTAACTTTCATTTTACTACTGAAGAAACAAAATCTCTTGGATTAAAATTACTGATTTGGGACATGCATATATTTATATTACTTACAGCAGTCTTTTTGTAGGAGCAACTGAACGCTAAATTATTTTGCACCCTAAGTAATGAGATACAGCCTCTGTATTGTGCTTTGCTATGATCCTTGTTTCATTTTGTAGATTCTTTTCTTTAGAGAACAACAGTGTGCAGCACGCACATCTATATTACACTCAGGACTGAAGTGCAAGAGCAGAAATGCCTGCAAGAATTTGCACACAGGCGTCAAAAAATGAAAGGTGTCCTGATTTCAGATTACGTGCACCACACAAAGTAAAAGCCACAAGATTAAAAAAAAAAAAACTAAACCCACACCCAAAAACTAGGGAGAGGGACAAAAAACCAGAGCTAATTTTAAGATGCTTGTGACAACACTCCATTGTGTGTCCCCACCTGTGATATCTGAGCTCTGTGCTTATTACCATGGTAAGCTGGTGTTTTTCTCATCCTTCACTCTTCTCACCAAGAGGAGAGGAGGGTGAATTTTCTGGTGGTTTTTTTCTGCTTTGACTTATGTAGTTCTTGAATATAGTTCACTATATAGGGACCCATTAAATAATTCCATAGTATTCTACATAATTTCAGTTCTGTCATCCATTTTTCAGGAATAAGATTGCTGCAGTTCCAATGCTGAACACTGAATTTTCAAAGTATGGGCACTTGCAGTACCCATTCATCATTGCCAGAGTTAAAATACCCAGGCTTTACATGCAAAGAAGGTGTTCTTCAGGAGTCAGATCTGCTACTGCCTAGCAGAAAAGGAAACTGATGACTTGGCTGGCTGTAAAGGTACTCTCTGGGTCACAAATACCCAGTGCCAAGTCAACAGTCTTCTCCCTGCTGGCTAAAATTTGATCCATATGCTCTGCAGGAAGTTTATTTTCGAGATGACATCTGGAGCGCAAAACAGACATTAAGACCTACGAGAAATCTGTAGTGGCAATGTAGGAATTTATTGCAGACCTTTGCATGGCTTGTAGCTTCCATTAAGTGCTTTATGTTTCAGCTATCAAAAGTCATCACTAGAAATTCCTTAATGAACCTTTCAAAGAACAATTAGGAGAAAGGAAAAAGAAAAACCCCAACTAGCAGGCACATTAAAAGAGGTAGTATTCCTTAAAACCTGGTGATTATTTTCTTGATAAAGCTTTCCATTTTGTCAGTGTTTCCTTTAAGGTAATAACTGTATAACAAAGAATTTTTCTTCCATTGCTGTGGTTTGTTTCTATTGAGTTTGGTATTCTATGCAAAGTCATTATCTACTGCAGGAAGAAGTAAGAGAGCTGTTAGTCAACAGCTGACTAAACGTAGTTTTTACAGTATGCTTCTACTTTAAAATAATGCAACTGAAGTTGCCTTCAGGAAAATAAAATCCCTGAGTTCCTGCACTTTATACATCAGGCATTATTTTTTATTGCTAAAGCACAGCCTTGGAACTTTACAAACCCCTGTTGTAAAATTTTCTAAAATAGCGCACACACGCTGGCTGAATATTGCAGTGCTTCAAGCTGTTTAAAATAATGGAGGTCTAGCAGTTCCTGACCTAAAAAACTGCCATCTAGCTTTTTCTTTAGTATTCCCCTAAAAATGGATCTGCTCAGATAGCATGTTGTCAAAAGAAATGGAAGCATCTTAGTACAATGTACTGAAGTACCCACTTCACCTTTTATCCTGTATCAAGTTAGCAGACAGAATGGGTAATAACGTCACTGGAGGGCTCATGCCAATGATTTGGTATGCTAATTTTTGTTTGGTGGGTTTTTTTTAAACCTACTCAGTACAGGATAATACCCCACAAGCATCAGCTTGAGTTTAGACAACCTTGAATATCCCTTCTATGGTTTCCTATGCGTCCAGGTAAGAGCCATACAACTTCAGAATCTGGGTTAGACTCAGACTTGTTTTAAAGAGACAGGATTCTTTTGCATCATCATTCTAGAGAATTCAACCTAACTTTTAGATATTTTGTCCTTCATACAATGTGATCTTGGCCACAAACACTCAGCCTCTGTGGTAAAA
Source organism: Eurypyga helias (assembly GCF_000690775.1). Taxonomy (NCBI): domain Eukaryota; kingdom Metazoa; phylum Chordata; class Aves; order Eurypygiformes; family Eurypygidae; genus Eurypyga; species Eurypyga helias. The sequence goes on along the minus strand of NW_010241751.1, from coordinate 8,638 downwards.
CATTTCCTATTCCTTGCAGGGCAGGAGCCCTTGGGGACGTAAAAGCTTGCATTATCCTCACGCTCTCAATAAGGACAAGAACAAATCATGAGAAAATCCAAGACTCATAAACCACATTGTGCTTAAGAAGGCTGAGTGACTACCTCTTTGACTCCTCTTATTCTCAGATGTATTGTGTAATTTGTTCTCATTCATCAATAGTTTGTTCAGGAATGCGTTTCTCTCATCCTGTTCAGGGAAAAATCCATCTAAACTTGAAAAAAATAGTTAATATCACGTTGCCAATCCAACCATTATTAGAAATCACTTCTCTTTCAAGACTTTATTGCAGCTTGTATCCATTTTTAGCACATTTACAGCTGTTTTCTTTCTCTTTGGGTACACATAAACGTAATACATTAGTAAAAGGGAAAGTAGCAGTACTTTTGAGCACACTGATGATAGAGCAGGACCTGACTGTATATATTAAATACGTTTCAAGGACAAATCTGCTCTGAGACTTCACAGTTGAAGTGCAGTACAGAAGACAACAGACAGGCATCGTTAGGAAGCTAAGACTACCGTGCCGCCTGCTAAGCAGAGCTCTTTGTACCCCCCTAAAGATGGACAGACCCGATTCATATTCAGCTTCACTAACATCCAGGGTCTCAAATAATTAAATAAAAGACTTACCACACAAACTTACATTCTTGTTTTTCTGAGGGATGCAAATATTAATTTAATTATTTGGTAGTGGCTAGGAGCATAAACATACAACCTTCAAAACCTGTTCCTTTCCTCTCCCACTCTGGCACTGCCAGACCCAGGAGCGTGTGTCTATGCACTGTAGGCATTCTGGTAGCGTGGATGGTAGCAGGGACTGAACCAAGACCTTTTGGCACATCCAAGAGTCTGGTCCTGCTCCTCTATCCTGTGACTAGTAACTAATATGATGCAGACCAGCCACTAGAGGGGAATAAAGAGTCACACTCTACTACCATGGGTTACTGCATTGTAAGTTGCTTTGCAGGAAGATCTCAGCCACGGCCATGAAGTCCTGTACCTGACTCAGTCGGCAACTCTGGTTCGTCCGATTGCGTCTGTGCGAGCACATTGCATTCAGACAGCAAGGTTTACTTAAGGGTCCGTAAAACCCTTGTTGTGTTTGTACACTCACTGCATAATTGTCATGTTTGTACTGCTGACTGTACCCTAATCACTTGCGGTGGTGAAGTCGTCAGGTAGGCTCTGAACCACCAAATATTTCAATGTGGTTTTTTAGCTAAAAGCATACATGTAAGTTAGGTTGTCAGGTGCTTAATGGTAAAGATATTTCAAGTGCATTGCTAGATGATGACTGTTTCAAGGTGGGGCAGAATCCCCAGAATGCACAGGACACTGTTTTCCAGCTTGATTTTTAGTACCAGAACATACCTAAGAATGAACAGGATTATGCTCAATGAACATACCAGTAATGCCAACTTCCAACATTTAAAAAAGAAAAATAAATGTGTTTAAACAAAAAACATCAGGAGAGACCATAAAATAGATTTTAAACCCTTACATTTCACAGTTTCAAGTCCTCCTCCCTTGCCCCCTCCCCCAACACAAAGCTGTGATCTCTAGTAACTTTTTTTTATAGTAAAAGCAAAGATTCTGTTGTAGCCATCTGATTGCAGGAACTACAGGCAGGAAAAATACCCCAACACTTAACATAAAAGGAGTAATGGTAAAAAATATATGAGTTGGCAAGGCTGCTGTATCTTCTTTTCCAGGATGTCAGGAATCATCCAGGATGTTTTAATGAAGCTGGATTTGAAGACAATACCCAGGGACAAGAGCTTAAAAATTGAAAATTTACTAACCTAAAGATTGCTATCTTCACAGAAAAATCCAGGCAAAGAGGTATGTGTTGCTTTTTAGTGAGAGGGAGGCTAGCAGTGGTCCCATTTAATTTCCTGTAGTAGGAAGCTTAACAACTATTCAGTAATAATATCTCCTTAGGTGATTGCTGCTTTTACTTGGAGGGATGTGAAATTCGAGGAAGTCCTTGAAATATTAATGCCAGTGCCCATCACAGTCTTTGAAGAGGAGGACAAGGACATTGGACTGAATGTGCCATTGAAAGGTTGCCCTTGGCAGCACCACAGCCATCACACACACCCATCTGATTCTTCCTAAAGGGGAAAAATTCTTGGCTTGGGATCCACCCATTTGGGTTTGTTTCTTATGGAAAATGCTGGATACAAATTTACTTTATCATGGCTGATTTGCTTAATTGGAAAGAGGGATTGAGATTTCTGCTATGAAAGTAACTGGAGTTTAACATTCTCACATCCACTTTCATAAATTTCAACTGATTTTCCTAAAGCATCATGTGTGCAGGTCTTCATAGGCTGCTGCCTTGAGAATGAGTTGCATTTTCTACCTGATACACGAAATCTTAGCCATGCAGCTGTCTCCCACTAGCAATTATTAACTTGGAGCATTTAAAAGAATGTGGATTACAGTAAGAGCATACATCAGACAATTAGCAAAAAAGTAATTGAATTTGTCTCCTGTCCCAAAATAGAGGGAAAAGCTTGGCTTGTTATTAGTAACATGACATCCCTAATAACATTTTTAAATGTATTTTTAATCTAGGATTAATTTTCAAGCACTTGATAAAGCAATTTACATTTCATAAGCTTCATTGTCCTAAACAATTTCAAAATAAAGGATTATCTATTGTAGCAAAATTGGAAGGCTCATTTGGAGACTAGCTTACCTAGGTGCCTGAGCTTTGTTATGAAAAGATGTAGATGGTTATTTTGCTGGAAACTTTTTTCATGCATATAGAGGAATATATTGTCTATTTTACAGAAATATTTTAGGTTCAGTCATGTTCTTATCAGAAAATTTAAATTCCAAACTCTGCATATAAAAAATAATACGCAGATTGGTACTGACTTCACCTCACTAGAACAAAGCATGCAAATATAGGCCACATACAGAGATAGTAATTCAGTGCTTATAAAAAGCACTGCAATTAACCATTAATTGGATTTTTAAGTGTTCTAGGTGTCAATATTTGAGTGTTTTGGTATTCATTAGCTGACCTGCTTGAAATCGCTTTACTAGTGTGTTTACATGAATTGGACCACAGTTGTTCTATTCTGGTTGGATTTGTGGACGGAGTCTTGAATGTTTTGTTCTGTGGGAAATACTTGTCCCAACTGACCTACGTAAAATTATACTGTATTTTTCATAATGCACTACAGAAATTCAGCATTGTGGCTTTCTTTAGAACAAGAACTATTTTCTAACTGTTAGGTAAGCATTAATACATGACTTAAAAGACTGTAATTTGTGGACTTCAGTACATTACTAAAGATAAATATAAGATTTTTTTACATTTGACTGGCTTTTAAGGCTTTTTGGCAAATGTTGTAGGGGAGGGATTTTTTTTAAAGAAATGGGGATACTCACAAATGTGAATTTACATAAGGAAGTTTTGATGATGTCTAAACGACGTCATGAAAGCTGAAAAAGCACGGAGAGAAGTACAAGGACTAAGTGACTGGAAAACCATTACGGGAGGAAAATGTACAAGTATGTACATAACTAATGTAAATAGTGGGAGTGAGCAAAGTCCTAGAATTATGCAGTGTACAATATTAATTCTCTGGAGAATGTGGAAAGGATGGTAGACCAGGTATGATGGTTCATTAGAAAATTATAACTCTCAAGCTCACTATACTATGTTGTGCTGGCAGTTTTGTTAAAATGACAAAGTAAGCAACACATTTGTCTACTTGTACATAACAAGAGAGGAAAACAGTTCCAAGAGGTTTGAAATCATGCCTGCAAGACAAAGCCTATGCCTCTAAATTTTGTGGGATCAGTATCAAGTCCACAGTAAGGATACAGAAATCCTAAAGCTTTGAAAGGAATTTTGAAAAGTCCTATTTCAGAAAACAGAAATACATTGATCTGCCAGATTTGTTGGTGCAGCCTTTCTTAAGTAGCAACATGCTGCACTTCAGGAAAAAAAAAAGCATGAATGAACAGTCTGTTCAAAACAGAAAATGTAAGAAAGATAACAGCATTGTTGGTATCTCCAACAGATTGTGAGCATGTACACAGGATGCTATTACTGTGCTTTAGATAAAGTACAGTGGTATTTGGAACTTTTCAAAAGGTTTGGAGAATCGGATAGTTATCAGAGACCAAGTTGGACGTGAACGTTCTCGTAAACAATTAATCCACGAGCCCATTCAAGAATGCAGCATCCCTCTTACCCAAAGGTTTTTCTCATTTCTTTCCCCCCTTTTCACTTTCTATTTATAATTTATGACTGCTATGAAGTGGCATTCAGAATAAAGGAGTACATTATCTATCGAAGTAGATGAGTATGTTATCTATCGAAGTAGATATGCACATTATCTACTTCTTTATTGTTTAGTAGTAAGGATGCACTGCAAATTCAGAAGGAGTGCAGGGAAAACAAAAAAAAAAAAAAAAAAGATAGCTAGGGTTTAGTCTCCAGTAGCTAAGCACATCACACGGAACAATCCAGATGTTCCCTGACAATGCAGTATTTTGCCATAAAACAGCATCTCTCTGTTTTCCTATTTTGCACTGAGTTTTCTCCCTCTAGTCTGTAAAGGCCTCTTACACATGCCACTATCCCTTCTACCTTCTTTCTTTGGCACAGATGAA
>NW_010241751.1:0-3927 GCF_000690775.1 Eurypyga helias | reverse complement strand
ATTCCTGCCACTGAAAAAATTCTTTATCCCAATATCTACCCTAACTACTCCCATCTCAGCTGTTAATGTGGTTTCAAAAGATAGGAATCTCAGGTTTTGTTACTTTAGGCTTTGTTTTGCCCTCTTCATCTGTCTATGCTGAAACATTCGTAGTAAAGATACTTCTGTTTAAGGTTGCAAATCTGATGTTTCAGCTCAATGACAAAGAAGGTAACCAGCTTCAGCACAACTCTGTTTCAATGACAGTAAGAAATTGTACCTCGGGAAATTGTACCTTGTCTTCTATCTTCACCAGTGGTGAAGTCTTGCTTTAAGAAATCACCATTTTGGTCTTCAGTTGCATTCACCTCTGCACTGAGACTGAAGTTACACTGATTTTCAAAATTCTTCAATCCCCCTTCTACCCACCGTTCTTTAAAAGAATTTTTAATCTCAGTCACTGATCTTATGCACTGTTGGTGTCCTCTCTTACCTGATCCATAGTCTCCAATGATGGAAACTTTATATTGTGTGTTATTTATTGGAATATTAATATTTGGAATATTTCTCTAAATCATTTATTTGCTAGCATCACAACAAAATCGTTACTTCTTTGTAGTTTAAAAATGCATACCTGTTTGAGTCATTATGCATGACAGCAATGAAGCTAGGTACAAATCTATTTCCTTTACAGAGTTATGACTGGCTGGTCCAAATTGATGAGCTGTTTTCTACTGCGTTGCATTTTAACAGAAATCCAAGTAGGATACACACCAATATGAGTTAACAAGTCACAAGCCTTTTCATGACAAAATTAACTCTCACAGAAACAAAATTTTCTTCTTTTAGTTTAGAAGTAGATTAGTAATAACAACTATTGTCCTTTTAGTTTGTTAGTGTTCCTCATAATCTGAATAAACTGATGTTTCAAATATGAATTCCCATTCCACAGTTACCAGCACCTTCAACCGGTACATTCCAGTCAAAAGCTGGCCAGCATATGGTCATCCTCTTCAAATTTTCATTCAATACATTAAAAAATATACTATCATAATATTAAAATAAAATAATATGACAAAATTATCCGGTCCGGTTTCAGAAAGAGGTTGAAATCACCCCTGTCTCCCACGAGGATATCATCTCAGGAGAGCGGGAGAGAAACTGCCACCTGAGAATTATTTTTAGAACATTGTAAAGGTATCTTCACGTGGTCTTAAAGGAGTTTTAAATGTTCACAGAAAGCATTACATGGACAAAGGAAGGAAATGGAAATACAACAAGAAGACATTTTCCTTACAAGTACAGAACAGAGTGTAGTTCAGGTTCAGTTCACATTCATGAAGCTTGAAAAACAGTGCATCAGAAATGCAAATATATACAATATGTTTAAAGACAAATACAATGCAATTGGTCTGGGCAGTAGCTAAATCAGGAAATTGACTGTAATCGTAGTTTATTTTATGAGAATATAATATCATTACAAGGCTGTTGAAAGAGAAGCTTATATACATCAAACTTACTGGATTAAGACATTATGTTCTTTATATGAAATCCTGCCCTCAGACTCTGAGGCAAAGGGTAAAGTGGCAGAGCGTGGTGATGGAGTTAAGAGCCCCACAGAGCACTAGGGAAAGCCGTACTGCCAGCGAAGTTCAAAGGGGGTGCAAGGAAGGTATCAGAGTATCATTTCAAACTGAAGCGACACAGGAACGTGGGATGAAGGCCCCAAAACACACCCCGTATTCTTACAGGCTTCAGATCAGCCCACCCCTACGCCCACACAGAATGTGGGTAAAGAGTATGAGGACACATATAGCATTCTGTGTCCAGCCTGGACTGGAAGATAAACCTACCAATGGGTAAGTGATGATCTCCCAGCTGATTTGGAGCTTGGAGATGCAAAAGTAAGGCTGCGAGTGCCCAACTAGAATAAGATTTGCCACCATGTGTTAACAGAAGACTAATACTGATGCCTGAGAGCAAGAAAAGCTATGCTTGTACATTAAAGTGACCTGTAAAAGGATTAGTTCCTAAATCCTACAGTTTCCCCTAGATTTGTAGAGTAACTGAAATAAAAATTCTAGCATGACTAGGTAAATTTATGTGGAATACAACAGGGGTGATGAGCTGTGGGATAAGATCAGATGTGTTTTCTCATGTGGCCTACTGAACAAGAAGATCAGGGACCATTTTGGATATAGTCCAAGGAGCATGCCAAGCAGAGCAAAAAAGATAGGAGCTGAAGGAACATTAGGAAATGAGTGATTACAATAAAATCAGATATAAGACGTGTGCAAAATGCACACTGCAAGAAGAGGTAATGTGCTTTTAAGAAGTGGACTGGAACAGGGGTTTGGGAAGATGTAAATTGCAGTGGTTGATCTATCCTCATGACAAAAGTAGTGTCACTGTGGATAAAATCAGAATGAAAAATTGGTCCACATAGAAACGAAATACTCTAGTGGCAGACTTGGAATCAAATAGTTTTCATATACATTCTGTCCAATTAACTTTTGCTAAAGCAACTGGACTGTGATTATAATTTGCAGTCTGATATTAATATACTACTCACAAGATTCTTAAAATGCTGCCCAACACTTTGGCCAAGGTGACATCCACAGCAGTATCCCATTTAAAACATTTGCAAAACCTTTCAAAATTGCAGTACAGGTAAAAAAAATAAAATGCCTGTTACAAAGCCATTTCAGTCACGCTGTATTTTCTATCAGCACTTTTCTTATGTTTACCTGAACTTTATTCTACTCCTGGATTACATAGGGGAGCTTTTCAGTTGTAAAAATTTCAAGGTTGCATCCTGGAAAGAACTATTTTTCTGTTCTGTATAAGACCAGGCCTCAAGAATTCCAGACATCAAGTCTGTATCAGGTGAAAGAAGACCTTTTCCAGATAAATGTGTTAATTCCTACCAGCAGTTGAAAAATGCATTCTGTTTTCCAGTTCAGAATTTCTACCAAGTGGTCTTACTAGAAATCTTCCAATAAGCTATAATGTGCTGGGAGTGGGTAGTAAATCTCTCTGATACACACATTTCTCCTTATACAGAAAATGTAGAATGGTAGAGCTTAATACATTACAAATAGGTTTGTCATCCTTCCACACATCCTGGAGTTTTAGTTTATACGTTAACACAGAATGAACATGGATACAACTATGTAGGCTTGGCAAAGATACTGTTTGCTTGGATTAGTGTGGATTACATGTTCAATTTGCTTGGTTTAGCCTTGTTTTACCCAATTTCGCAGTGCCGACACACATTATTACTTGAAATAGATATATGGGGAAAAAAAACCCAACACCTAAAGAGTTTCAATTAGAGAAAGCCTAAAAATCCGAGTTTGCAGGCAATACCTTTAACGATAACCCTTTTTGTTTATGCATGAGGACATTGATATGTTCCTTCCACAGAGTGTGGCAGAAACTAGCCAGTAGGTAGGAAAGTGTTTGGCTTTCATGGGTGTAATTATCCCTGGTTAAAAAAATGCCCTCTGCCCTACAGCTCGCTCTTCTCTCTCCTCCAGCTGGCAATGCACATGAACTTTCAGTGTCACAGTAAACAGCTATACCAACAATTTGTAATCATTTTCTATTCCAAATGAGTACTTTGTTTTGTAACCTTTATCTATTTAGATGCTATTATGCATATGTTAATATTTAACTATTCTATGTAATTAGCAAGTCCTTATGGCTCTCCTTTGCATAATATGGTCATTGTATTCACTCTTTTTTTTTTAAAGTGATGGCAGAAATGAACAGTAGTTCTCATTCTCATCAGCTCACACAAAGTAATTTAGGTCAGGCTGCACCAGGTTTGGATGCTCTTCCAAAATACATGAAGGGACTTTAGTAGATTGAATTAGTGATTCGCAACTTGACAATAAATCTGGTGTGATTTAATGCCAAATGACCTAGAAAAATCATAGAATCACA
>NW_010241750.1:587-4589 GCF_000690775.1 Eurypyga helias | reverse complement strand
ACCCAGTGATTCTATGATTCTAACAGGAGCTTAGCCAGTAGACTGATTATCCCACTCTACTCAGCACGTGTTAGACTGCATTCAGAATACTGCCTCCAGTTTTGGGACCCTTCAAGAACAGAGACATCAATAAAACTGGAGCAAGTTCAGTGGAGGGTTAACCAAGATGGTCAGAGCACTTGGACTGTGAGGAGAAGCTGAAGGCACTGTGCCTGGAGAAGAGCAGGCTGTGGGAGGGTACCTAACAGCAGCCTTCCCATCACAAGCCACTTAAAAAACATATTATTGTTCTTTAGAAATGTGTGGGTTGACATTCTCTTAGAATAATGTGAAGCAGAAGCTAAGACATAAAAAAAGAACCCCAAAAGTGCAAAAAATATCAAAAGTTCCAGGAAAGAAAAAAAAGCCTACTGCTAATAGCAGCACTTTGTTCCAATGCATCAACAAGCTGAATTGTAGCTTTATCACAAAGTCAACCACCATCTGGAGATGATCAGTTTGCCAGTCTTCTGCCAACTCCCAGAGATGGGTATCTTGGGGAATATTTGTCTGGAGCATTGAGTTCCTGCTGGAGAACTGAGACCAGCAAATGCAAACTTCCTTCCATCTGGAACTGCTGTAGGATGAACTGTCTTTCTTCCAACTGTAGAAAGGTATTGGTCCAAAACTGCAGAGAAAGCTGGTTAGCTCTTGATTTATCCACATACGTGCAAATAGACATGACTTTGTTAATCTCTAAATTCCAAATAAGAAGACCTTAGCTCTTCCATTTTGTGTTAGTAGAGCGCTCTTCGATAAAACTGGATACCAACCAGAAGACTTTGTCCATGGTTTGGCGTGTTTATCTTCATACAGTAACACTACAAAAGGCATCTGTCCCTTCTAAGAAAAGGAAAACAGGCACTGGAAACAGCTCAGCTAGTCTTCAAAGCGCTTCGTTATGGATTACTTCAGTGCTGGTGGAAAACCTCCAAGAGGAAAGATAGCAGCTCCTTCACCACTGAATTCTACCACTCCTCTTCCATTGTTGTTTAGTCCAGAAAGCAATTATTTGCTTATGATTCAAGATCTGAAGCAAAAGAAACAGAAGAGCATGCAGGTAAATTATTATGTTTTCTATTCTAGAAACTGAACTACTTATACATGAATACTGCAGGCTTTAAATACTAAAGTGTGAACATGAATTAAGACATAGCCTTAATTACAGCAGCTATGTGAGCCGTGGTATCCGCCAGCCACTAGCCATTTTTTCCCAAATTATCTGTTTATAGTTAGACACGTTCCTCTGCAACTGGAGCAGGTAAGAACATTCATCACTTAGTGCCAGCGACCTGCTAAGCAGCTGCTAACCTGGGAGGCTGTTCTGACTCTGTGGCTTCGGATCACGTAACCAGGCGCTTCAGACATCACTTGTATGCAAAGGCTCGGGTCTGTACGCTCAGCATCAGCTGCGCGCCGCACGTGGCGCGCACAGCGGCACGCTGCTGCTATTTCTTCCACACAGTAGTGCCAGGTGCTTTTAGAGTTTCCTCTTTTGAGGATTGCAAAAGGAGCTCTTATTTGACAAGTAAAAGGGAAGTTACAGTGCAGGAAGTTAGAATCCAGCAAGTTCGAGACTACGTGCCCAACCTAGCTCACTGCATGCAACACGCATCAACCTCTAACCAGGCTGATTTCCAGTAAAGCATATACAAGGCTCACAACATCGGCATTTCCCTCTTGGTGCACACAGAGGGCAACCAACTGGATGTGCCAAGGCACAGTGTCAGTCATGGTTCCTATTTCGATAGCACTACCGCTCCCTTCCACTGGTCTCCAGCTCAGCATCACTCCAACCTAGGATAAGATACCAGGAGACAGTCTAGGAGAGCAGCACATGGTGACACATGGCACTCAAATCTGTAGACAATGAGAAAAAGATGTCCCTAGTCTGGTTCTCACAAGGTTCCTGGATAGACCTGAAGTATTTTTATGACTGGTATCCTTAAAACCCAAGCAGATTTACGGCTTTACCTATGGCTGACTTGTGCCAGCTTGATGACAAGCCTAAAGAACATCACCGAGATGCCAGCCAGGGGTGGGCTGCTCTTCGCTTGTGCCTATGCAGTGAGAGGGCCCGAATATGAAATTACTGTTGTCCTCTCCTTTTATAGCTGTGGTGATAAGCATTAGGCTTCACAGTCCCCACAGGACATGCAAAATGTTCTGCCCTCACACAGCTCGCAAACAGCGCCAAGGAAAGCACGGCGACATCGGACGTCTCGACATGACGTAACAGCATAGCTATTTCAGACGCCAAACCTTTTCAGCATGACGTAGGAGCACAGTTTAGCCCTTGCACAGCAACACCTCACACAGGCCACGCAAAATGCACTGACTTAGTTTGTCTGGTCTTCAGCGTTACTCCTTGGAAACGAACAGGATCTGACTGTTGTTATGAGATACCACAGCTTCCCCTCCAGCTACACAGCCCCGTTTCAAGTCTGTTTTCTTGTTTCAGGACCGCTTCGTGGGCAGTTTCTTCCTCACCACAGAGTCAGGTTTCTCATGCTCAGTGCTAACTCCCTCCCACCCTTCCACTCATCTGTGTTTTCTCCCATTTGGAGATTTTTTTCCCTGTTTTCAACATTGTCTTCATCAAATACCAAACGTGATTGCCTGGCTGGTAATTCAACAGAAAAATCAAATGTGGCAGAACAGACAACTCTGCAGCAGTAAGGTGCCACTAGCTTCCTCATTCCTGTGCATTTGAAGATTCTTTAAATGGATTGTCTGCCTCACTGTTCTCCAAAGTGGGGCACGTGCAAGGCAATCCACTGCAGTGCAGGAAGAAAATGTTTTTGCACCATTAATATAATTAAAATAATCAAAATACTCTTTACTTCATCCTCATCTCATCCTTTTTGAATTTCTATATTTGTGCGGTTTATGATGCATATAAAATTTGAGTAGGGTAGGACTTGGATATAATTTATGAATTACTACACATAAACTGGGTGTGTATCCTCAAAATATTTTACTGACGGAGTGCACAATCAAAAAGGTTTGGAGACCGCTGATCTACAACACAAAAAGCAGAAACCAGTATGAAATGCACACAGTTATACCACTTAATTACAGGCTATAGCACCAACACAACATTTTTCCTTTTCTTTTAAGGAATGGAAAACTGTTTTCAGCCAATCTTCAAACTTCATTTCTTACCAAGCAAATCTGCTTTGATACATACTGGTTTACAGTACACAGTTTCTAGAAGATTTTTAAGTTTTCTTTTTAAACGTTTAAGTCAGATAAAATATTTCAAACCAAGACATTTCTGGTGACTCAGTTAATAAATCTGGAACCAAAACCTTTCATAAAATATCTCAAGTTGGAAGGGACCCATAAGGATCATTAAGTCCAACTTGCCACTCCTCACAGGATCACCTAAAATTAAGGCATGTGACTAAGAGCATGGTCCAAACACTCCCTGAACTCTGACAGACTGGGTGCCGTGACCCTTCCCTGGGGAGCCTGTTCCACTGACCGGCCACCCTCTTGGTGAAGAATCTTTCCCTGATATCCAATCTGAACTTCCCCTGATGTCGTTTCATTCCATGGTCTCGTGTCCCGTTGCTGGTCACCAGAGAGGACATCAGCACGTCCCCCCCCCCGCTGCCTGCCTTGAGGAAGCCGTAGGCTGCGATGAACGAGCTCACTCCTTTCATTTCACAAATGGCAAAACAATTTGCTCTAGCTGTCCCTTTCTTCCCTCACTCAGTTTATTTGCTACAGGTGACCTAATTTCACATCCCTCCAAAACTTTATTTCTTCACAATGTTTTATTTGTCAAATACCTTCTAACTAACTACGTTTTATGTAGAACACACAGCACTGCCAAAGGCTTCAGCTCTGGGAAACCAGCTCCTGCCCTCTCCCCCCAGGTTCACTCTCAGTTAAAGAGTTCCACACCACACTCAAAGTGCAGCAAAGCTTTATGGCGTGAGAAAACAACACCTTCAT
>NW_010241750.1:0-557 GCF_000690775.1 Eurypyga helias | reverse complement strand
CCCCCCCCCCCCTCGACGCCCCCCCCCCCCCCCCGCCCCCAGCCCCAGCCCCTTTCCCAGTCTCCTGCCCTTCCTTCTCCCTTTGAGTCCACAGCTGACCAGCACCCCACCCCCTCCAGTATGTCAGCCCAGTGCTTATGAAGGCCATTTTTGACCAGATTTAACCTATTATTCCAGCAGAAGACCACTCAAATATTTTGCTGGGTCAGTTTCCTGCTCCGTAGAGGCAGCTGAACTGGTCCACAGAGGGGTGTGATGAACATCAGATCAGAGCTGGTCCAAAGAGCAACACCTCCACTTCTAATAAGTAGGCAGATTGGATCAAGCCATCCTACAAATTGTAGTCTAAGTGGAACAATTTTCACTCATCCACAGATGAGCTCCCTAGAGTCAAGCATGCCTGAACTATGGCAAATTACAGCAAGTGTCTCAAACCCAGATAAGTGGATTCCTCTCATGGGATGGATTCAAAGTTCAGCAACAGTTCATCTTAATCTGTGTAAGATTTGCAGACACATCAGCAACAAGAAAGTTTTCATAGAATCACAGGATGGCTT
>NW_010241749.1:0-10672 GCF_000690775.1 Eurypyga helias | reverse complement strand
TTATCTCAATTTTACAAGCTTCCATCCCTTTTTTCTCTGATTTTCCTCCTCCACTAGAGGAGAAGGGTGGGGGGAGGTGTTGAGAGCGGCTTCGTGGTGCTGGCCGGAGTTAAGCCATGACGCTATGTAAAAGGAGAAGTTTGCCACCAAGATTATTCTGTATGAATAGTTCACTCAAGTCTACCTTGCATACTACACAGTCTGTGGGTAAAATTCTTTTTCTCCTATCCAGAGGGATTTTAAAGAGTCTTGGTTGTTTATAGCTCACACTGCTTTGCTTCTGTAAATGAAGTGACTGAAGAGCATGCCTGATGACATTAAGTAGCTCCCTTCTTCAAATCTAACAGTTAGTAGTCACTGATGCTGAAGTCAGGTATGAAACATCTTCACAAGCAAATAAGCTAATTACAGCAGGATCAGTAGAAAATCAGCTGAAATTGGAAATGCATGAAAACAGTTTAGTCATCTGCAGGTAGCATGACAAGGTGGGGGGGAAAGGGTGTTTACGTGTGGCCAGTTGCTTCCAAGGCAACTGCATCAGGTTTAGGATGCCTTTAGTTGGCCTGTTTATGGCCTCTGGAGGTACAGCATGCGTGAGTACTTTTATTCGTTATCCAACTGCCCTTATCTACCTTGAGTAACTTTTAGACAGAGAAACCTAGTTAGAAAGCACAGTGTCAATTACCTATTGCTAATCTCATTTAACTTTCTTTGCAATATTCACCAATTAGTAACTTTATGTGTTCCTGCTTCTCTTTCTCCCTTGCCAATTTGCAAGTAGTTATGTCACAGGATTGCCAGTGAGATGTAGATTTGTATAGCCTGCTCTGTCTTGCAGTGTCTTGCAGGAAAGAGGAGTCTCTTCTGTATGGGCTCTTGTACTCTCTTCGTGTGGACATAGCAGTGTGAAGAGAGAAGCAGAATAGTCTCAAAAAAAAATGTATAAAACCTCTAAGCTTTGATAGTCTTGCACTGAGCTGGAAAGAGTATCTTATGTGGTTTCTTTGGGTTTTTGTTCCTTGAACAACTTCAGGACAGCTTTAGCAAACTGAAATTCTGAGAAAAGTAAGTTTGTTTCCTGGGCAAAAAGTAGGTGAACCCCTAGTTCAGTTAAAAAAGCCCACAAACCTTAGAAGTTAAATATGATTGCAAAGCGGCTTTATACCAGGGGTAGTTTCATTATCAACCTATCAGTAATCCAGGTAACAGGCTTGCTTAGCTTGGGATAGTCAGTAACAAAGCAAGGGGAGCTGTGGTGGGCCTATGCTTCGGTTGCCTAACATTTTAAATCATGGTTTTGCAGGCTCCTCCCCTTCCCTTTCCCCTTTAGAATAACATCTCCATCATTTGCAGAATGCCTTTGGAATTCATCAGGGAGAAAACATATTAAAAAATGTTTCATCTGTATCCTGTTCAGTTTTATTTGAGTTAAAGTGTTAAAATCATTGCCTCCTCTTTTTATTTCGTGCTGTTCAGGAAGGAGTTGGGAGCCTGCTTATTTAGCAAGTGAGTGAAAGAAAAATTGGATTCTACCTGCCATCAGCATTCAGTACATGCTGAAGGTTGCAGAAAGAACACAAGGGAGCTGCCATAGTATCTGGAAAGATCAGTTTACAATCTCGGTAGTGCCTGAAGGTGTGACTCCTACCATGCATGGTTCCTGAGAAAGAAATGGAAAAGGGATTCCATATGTTCTCTGAAAGACAAATTGAAAAACAGAAAGTTAACATACCTACAAATCTCCTATCTCTGAGTTCTAGGCTAATGGTTTTTTTATTCTGGAGGTTCATTCATATCCTTAGCATAAATTTAGCCTAAATTTAGCTGACTAGTACTCCATGAGCCATATAGTAAAAATTTATTTTGCCATGAACCAGAAGATATGTACTGGGAGCTGAGAAGGACAAGATTTGGGAAAGAATAGTCCCTGGGCAGGAGATAACATTCTCCTACAAGAAACCTGTTGCTGGGCTCTTGTAGCATCGCAGGGCATCCCAGCAGCAGAAGCCTCAAGAAGCTTGAGTGGGTCAGGGTGCCTGTGGGAGGGCCCTTAGTGCCTGAATTATTTTTCTACCTTATGTAGCTTCAAAATGCTGAAGAGCATTTCCAACAGGTAATATTTTTTTTTTCCACATCATCCACATATTCTTGTTACTTTCATAAAAGCAGTAGTTAAAAGCAGGTGAAACAATCTTTATTTGGTTTTGTCAGTCACAACAAAATACTTCAATGTGAGGCTTCTGGCAATATAAGAAAGTTCTGTTTAGCAATAGAGGCAAAAGATTCCTTGATACTGAGTTTGCTTGCAGAGCATGCAGCTGCTTAAGCAGGCACCGCCTTGAGTTATGCGGGGCAAAAGTGTGCTGCAAAGTGGTAATGTGACTGCACAACTTCTAATAAGGAAAACTTTCAACATCATGAGTTGCATGCTGTGAGTGCACAGCTTGGGTGGGCGTAACACGGCATGCTTGCTCAACAGTCAAAGCTGACCTAAAGTTCACTTACAGGATGGCATTCTTTGCCATTTTCTGATGTTTCTAACTGTTAACTGTTTACAGTGTTTTCTCTTAATGGTTTGTTCGATTATGAGAACAGGAAGGCATTAAGAATGACAGGTCGTTAATGAGATGATTCTGTGCTTCATTTCGCTGCTGTCTGCGGTACTACCTTGTAAGATAAACCAGCAAAAAGAAAAAACACAAGTGTGGCAATTTCCTATGGCAAGATCACTACAGCTGCAGTCACTATTTCTGAATAAGATAGAGGAGGTGATACTTTAAATAATAATTACTCTCTAATTTCATACCTACAGTTTCAGCTGCCTGATGATGCAAGCTGCAATAGAAGCTTAAACTGGTTTCAAGTTGAATTTTTAGTGTTATCTGAGGAGTGTAACCATCAACTTAAGTGATTCAATGGCTATATTAAATATTATCACGTTGAAAATAAAGGAATAGGAAAATATTGAATGCCTCAGGGTGATGTGAATTTTGTATTATGAAATATTGATTGAGAATGGGCAGTTAGATTAAGATAGGGTTTCAAAAGGAACAGAAAGGGGTTGAGATTTTCAGACAGGCCTACTCACATTTCAGGATGTTCTGTTCCCAAACATTTTCCATGGAGGTAGCTCTCCTCTTTCCCAAATTTTCATGCAGATGTCAACTGATAGGGGAAGAAATCCTAGCATTATTTCCTGTCCGCAAACTCTTACCTTGCTAGACAAAATTTCTTGATGCAAGACTAAAGTCTAGTATTTAAGAAGCCTTCAGGGTATGCCTTGTAATAAAGGGTCAAGCTCTTGCTTTGGAAAGAATACTTTCTTTGGTTAATCAGAAGGAAATTAGTGTTAATCATGTAGATTGCCTTTTGGTTTTTTTTGTTCTTCTGTTTTCTTCCAAGAATTAGTGTGTTTGTCTAGAGAGTACATGCTGCTTGACCACACAGTATATAGTCTCCAGATTTCTGTGAACCTCATGTTTCCTGTACCATGTAGACCAAAACCCTCAGGCCCTATCTTTTTGAGGTAAAGTGGTTGTTAAAATATTAAAAAACATGCCTCCTCCCCTAACACGGTATAGAGGAAGCCTTAGAGACTTCCATCCTTAGATTGGCCCTGACTTGGGAATAATGCCCTCCAAACGTTAATTATCTGAGAATCTAGTGACCGTTAAGAACTAATTAGCAAGGTGCCTTACAGATACATGAAGGAAATATAGGAAATAAGAGGATGACTTCATATCACGTTACAAAACCTCAGTTAGAAGCAACAGCTTTTATATCTGCAGAGAGTATGTAGGGCTAGAATGAATCCTAAAGATTGAGGAAGAAAATAAGTGACATCTGTAGATGCCCACCTTTGAGAGCAGACTTCAGGCACGCTTATTTCTGCATTTTTTTATTCCTCCAGATCAGTCATGGAGTCCACTTTTAATACAACCTCGCTGCCAGATTTTCTGGTGGAATCACTGCATGTGTCAACATCTCAGGTTCGTTTGGGAATGAATTTTGGCTTTGTACATAAATGACTAGTAGATTCCAAGGGAAAGCACCTTCTTTTGGGGCTTGCTTATTTTCTGCAGCTTGGCAAAAACTCAGACTTGTTTGTAAGTCATTAGAAATATCGTAGCAATGTGTGCCCAGTTGCCCTAGAATGTAGGTGAGCCCAAGCCGGGGTCTGCTATGGAATGAAGGTATGTTGAGAATTTAGTTTGCTGGCTACAATAACATCCCACGTTTATTAAACAAAATATGAAATACAGGTGGAAGTCATCACAAAGACATATGGCCAAGTTTGACTGCTGAAGTGGGTGCAGCACACTGATTTATATCAGAGATTAATTTCACTCTGAAATAGTTGGAGAAGGAAAAAGAGTGTACCACCCAGCACTGTCAGAACAAAAGGAAATGAATGTGCTAATGGGAATGACTGATGACAAAATAATTCAAACATCTAAATATTTTGTTTTATTTCTTTATAAATGAAAGTTAAACTGCTATGTAAAAAGTAGCTACTGAATCTAAAATAGCTGTTCAAGAAAGACTGGGAAGAATTAGCAATCAAATCATTGTACATGTGAAAGTTATTACAGCTAAAATAAAAAAAAAAATTTAGATCAGGGTTAATTATAAGATGATGCAGTAGTATAATTAGTATTCTTCCTATGGAGGATTATGGGTCCTTCTAAATGCCCTTTTTGATTGCCTTCTTCCCTTTTTTAATTTCCTCCTTGTCCTTTTTGATTATCTACCCCATGACCCTCAGGGCTCCTAAATGTAATACAATTGAAATAACATTTTCGTTAGAGGTGGTTTTTTTATATAGGCTATTAACCTCTTGCTTACCAAGTGCTAAGAAAATCTTTTCCTGAGAACTCCACTAATCACAGAGGGACTCTAGTATCCCTGGAGTTTTTATGCAGTGCCGCTTTTTTCCTGTCCTGAAGCAGTCTCTAAGGATCTGTCAGGAACCCATCTGCATGAGAATGAGCAGAGAGAGAAGAGAGAACTTCCCTGGAGTGTATTTTACAGCTTGGCAAGATAAGATCTAGTGGATCTTTGATATTTCCAAGGCTGCTTCAGTGGCCTAACTATGAGCATTAGGGTTTAATATAAAAGACCATTGTCAATTATCCTTTTATATGATTTTCAGAATATTCTTTTTCTTATTATTACTTTTGAGAGTTATAGGCTGAGATTTTTTTCCAGAGATTCAGTTACTCTTCTTGAATCCTTAAGAGGACAGCAGGGCCTAACACTTCAGTCCGTTTTGGATCTCATGAGAAACAAGGGTTATTTCCTTTTCACTTTTCCTCCAGATGAACTAATAAACTATATTTTGCTGCTCAACAAATACACCTATTTTGTATGTTTCTCCTAGGAGTAAAATCTGTGTAAGTTCACTCTGTTGGGAAGGAACATTGTTTGCACCTGAGCAATCAGATATTGTTAACTTCTTGAAATGATTTTCAGTTAGTATTCTTCAGTCTATAGTATAAAACCAACGTGTGAGGACACCTCAAAATACAGAGTGCTGCCTGTTAATGAAACTAAGTCCATCTTCTTGCTTGTTTTCATTTATCTCCTCTACTGAAGTGTAGCAAAAAGACATCCATCTCAGTTTAGAAATTCATGTCCATTTCAGGCATGAATTTTAGACTGGAGCTGTGGTAGTTTGAGATACTGTTTAAGATGCTATCCATAGTCTGTTTTTCCAAGCTGGAATAAACTTGCATTACATTTTAGGCATGCAAGAAGAGTGTGGTCTTGCTTTCACTTGGTGAATAACTGGCCATAACCTTTCTGTGCCACCTGAATGCATAAACAAGGGAAGCAGAATGTGCTCTGTCCAAAATTACCGTTTGTAACAGAGACTCCAGTGATGGTTATTCCTTGTCTGCACTTGGGGTTTGCATGCGACTTGTTGAACTGGGCAAATTAAGGTTCCTATCTTCTCAGGCAATACCTCTTCTTCTATCTAGTCTGTTGAATAAAAGCATCATCTGCATATCTTTTGCTTCAGTCTCCTTGCATGACTAAAAAGACAACACTTAATATCATTCAGTTTTCTCTGTAGGACGATTAGCATTTTAATGCTTAATGGAAAGGTTTTTCCCTCTGCCGGTAATGCAAGTGAACTGAATTACACTACTTCTCAACGCATCCCAAGTGGGATATTACAGCTGATGGGAGATTTGTAAACAGGTGAAAAATTCAGGCTCTCTTTAGATAAAGACTGTATCAAGACATTTTGATGCAGTTTTTTATAAAGGAAATTTCTGTTGTGTTTCTCTACAGGTGATCTGCTGAACAGACTCAAATATTTAAGTGGCCACACAGGTTGCATTTTAGCTCAGTGGTGCTGATAGGGTGGCATTAAAACAGTGTCATTAGCATTGGTAGAGAATATAGTGAATTAGAGAGAACTTGAAGGAAGAGTTTTCTGCTCTGTGTTATCTTGTGTCAAATATTGGTCCCAAATTTCCTTACCTATTGTCATTTTAAAAAGTGAGTCTCAAAAGGAATTTAATGTGAAATCACAGTTAAGTAACAGTAAATAAAGTGTGATTGCTTTATCATCTTCTGCATTGCCTGCTTTAACTAAACAGGTATGGATTTTAACATGGAATTGAGTGTGGATACCTGGAGCTGAGCTGTGTGATTAAAGTGCAATGTGACTCTCTGTTTTCTGAAGTAGGGCTACTCTTATGTTCCATATTTTTCAGTGATGCTGAGGTCTGTATTTCTTTTCATTGTTGATAGAGAAAAATGTTAAGTAGATAGTAGGAAAGCCACATGTTATTAGACATAATGGTGGGCCAGGGGAGGAGACATTATAATCCAGTTGGTTTATGTGTTCAGAGAGCTGGATGCAAGAATCCATCATAACTCCCTATTTTATCTCAGTGTGAAGGAGTACATATAAGCTCACCTGAAGAAGAAAAACCAGCAAGAAACAGCTGTTAAAAATTTCTGTACAAAAGTAGTATTAGGTGGGGTGTTGGTGTTGAATAGTTCTGAGGAAAGCAACCCTAGCCAAAGATAGAAGCAGCAGCACAGAGTTACTTCTCTGCACGGAAAAAAGATACTGATGATACTTTAGAAAAAGTGTCAGAAGTTAAAATTAATACTTTTTGGAATGAGAGTAGATGCATGTTACTGTGTCTTTTGATATTTGATACATTTTTTTGGAGAAAGAAATTGCTTCCTTTTTTTTCATGCCAACAGAATATTTGTGTCTCATTGATCTGAGAATGACACCACACATTTGGTATAAGTCATTGGATGCCACACTTAAAACATTCTGGGTGTCTGTATTCATTTTGAAGTGCTTAAAATGAAAAGACCAGTTTTTCAGGCTGTCAGGCCTGGGAGCCTAGGTAGGAGGACTGCTGGGAAGTTTTCCAGTGCTGCATCTCAGCAGAGATCTGGGGAGTGCTGAAAATTAGCAGCTTGGCAACAGCACTGGTAGACTATAAAACCTCTCTATTGGCACTTCACAGTTACAGATAGTTGAACTATGAAGTTCTGGATCACTATTTACCTACAGCCCAAATTTGATTCCATTGCTCATCCTACCCTCTCCCTGGTTCTGTCTCAGAATGATGTAGTATGTTTGGTTGGTCTGCATTATGTTTTTGAAACTGAAAGGTGGAAAAGAAACAAACTGCATGTTATTCCTGGAATACATTGGCAACTTGCTTTTTGAGATGAAACAGCTGTGTGTGCAGAGCTCGCAGCTTGTGTTTCCTGGGCCTAGGGCATCCTTGCCTTGCTTTGCTGGGTTCTCTCTTTGATTCCAAAATAAGTGATTTCCGTTTCCATTTTTCCTATTCATCAAAAACACCTAGAGTAAAAGAGCAAGAAAAAGGAAATATGGAAACAGCACTTAAATTCTGCATTTTTATTAGCACAAAAAAGGTAGCAGTGGCTATTCCCATCATTTTAAGGCTTTCTTCTTTTTATTCTCTGTTAATCAGAACCCTAGGTTTTATTTTCGCGGAAGATTGTGAATAGATAGAGGCTGTCTAGCTCTCAAATACAGATACATGTTATCGTGCAAATCTGACAGAATTAAAGGTTAGGTCTAGACTTTGTTAGCCAAGGCTGACCGTGGGTTTAAGTCTGCCACATGGATTACATCCATGATACTTGGAAAAGGGGTGCGGGTGAGAGGCTACATTCCAGACAGTCATCTTCTGTGGCTAAACTATTGGGTTTGGTGAGATAACTGAATCTAGACTTGAACAGGAGTGTTCAGAAGTGTGGGTGATTGAGGGGCTAGCTTGAAAATACAGGTGTAAGAGATGCACCTGAACTGTCTGCTGAGGCAGTTCTGCAAGCTGATTCTGCCTTTTTGCACTGTGTTCAAAGGCTTGATACCCTGTGTGTCAGCTGATGTCTTGCCAGCCTCCAATTCAGTAAGAAATAGGCCTTTTGCTGTTCTTTGAGAAGATGCTTATGAAGGCAATGAATTAAACCAAGTTTGGGGGATTTGGTTTAGCATTATGGTTTTGGTTTGGCTTGTGGGATTTTCTGTGTCCATTTGTGGGGTTTTTTTCAATTGAATCTTCAAAAACCCTATGTTCTGGACTTGAAGGGGTTGTGAAAAGGCAATGATGATTAGCCTGTATTCCTTAAAATTCATAGTTTTAATTTCTTTCCTAATATTCTGGTATAACTCAAATGTTTTTTATGCTTTCTAGTTTGTTGTTAAATAAACGGTGTGTAGCGGAGCTTTATGAGGCTTGAGGAGTATTTGGAAGGGAATGTACCCATAGTCATCTCCTAAAGCGTAGTTCAAAGGAAAAATCGGCATTTCACAGGAAAACAGGTCCTTCCCTGTGTCTTATCTTCAGTACTCTGTGCAGTGGGCATGAGCTTAGGACAGGCTAGGCCCAGAGCTCCCTCGTGACCTACCTGTTCCAGGGGTTATGCAGCAGGGGAGAGAATTTACAGCTTGGAAGGGAGATGAGGATCAAGGCCTTCAAAGGCCTCAGTCAGCTGCTTCTTGTGCATCTAAAGGGAAGGATATAATGTATGAAAATGAACACACTGTTCCTTTTGGCAGTGACACTGCAGATCGTGTGCTTTTGAAAAGAAAAGCCTTTCTTGGTGGTGGGGAAGTGGTGTTTCCTGTTGTTGGTACCTGTCTTCATGGTTCAGTCTCAGAATTTGAAAGATAGTTCAATTCCAGTATGCCTTGCTTGACCAACACAGGCAGATAATGTTCCTGATACCTGGGCTGTTCACAGCCTTATCAAAACAAAAAAAGTCTCAATCACTGTGTGTATCGGTGTACAGTGTAGTGTTCCCAAACCTACACTGTAGTTAGGACACAGAAGGTGTTAACTTACACGAAATGGTAAAAAAAATATTGTATAAAAGACAATTTTCCCCAAATTGAAACTCACAAAGATAAGGAACGCTGCTTAAAACAGAAACCACAAAAGCTGGGAAATTACAAATTACAGTTATTAGTCATTCTTTACTGGCAAGAGGAGGCAATAAAAACCCCCACATGTTCAAATATGGTGTGGCAAATAAAGTGACTTTTCTTAATAGAGGAAGCAGTAGTGCTAGGATCTGTTCATCTCGAAAATGATGTATACAATGAGCAGACATCAGCGGACTGCCATTTTGAGAAGGTTTTGGCATGCACAAAATTATTCTATTCCTTTGATAATAATTTGGTGTTATAACTGTACAGTTGCTCTTCTCTAAATATGCTCTGGCTACACCCTGGGTATGAGAAGTGTTCTGTCGTCGCAGCTTTCCAATGTTGCAGACCTTATAATACCATTTTAGTGCCCGTAAGAAAAAATTGGGCAAACTTTGAGGTCTGCCCGGTTTAGCAGAAGATGTGACATTTTAGCAAAAAGATTTGCTTATGCTCTGGATATAATAAAGAAGAGTATCCCCCTGAATGAGGTTAAGTTACTATATTATTTAAACAATTTTTAAAAATTATTAAAAACCTGGATAGGCAGAATGATCTCAGTTCAGTGTATGGAAGCATTCCAGACAGAAAGGCACGAGGCTGCTAGATGAATCTCTTAACAAGTTGAATTTTCAGAGAATTTTTTTTGTTCACTAAAGAAAATGAAAGCCACGTTTAAAAATTTAAAACATTGCATGCTGGTTCTAGTCAGGAAAGAGTTAGCTTTCTTCACAGCGGCTGGTATGAAGGTTTCTGGATTTGCCCTGAGAACAGTACTGATAAGGTGTTTTTTAGCTGGCGCTGGGGAGTGGTTGCACCAAATTCAAGGTCTTTCTCAGCTTCTGATACTGCAGCTGCGTTCCCAACTTTCTCACCACAAGCAGTGGTTCAGACAGCTGACCCAAACTGACCGAAGGGGTATTTCATTCCATAGTACGTCATGCTCGGTACATCAGTGGGGAGTGGGCTCAGGGACCATCACATTCTTTATACACTTTCACTAGCTCTTGTGTGAACTCCTTTGCTCTTTAACTCCTTTGCTAACTCTTTGGTTAATTCCTTTGCTTGTTCGTTTGTTAGTGAATTGGTAGGTCTGTTAGTTTTTGCGGTTGTGATAGGTCTCACTTGGACTCTGCTGTGACTGCTCTCGGGCTCCAGCTCTCGAGCTTACTGGCTCTGGCTTTCACTATTCAGGGTCTGGCTGTGCATGGGTTGGCGGGTGGTGAGCAATTG
>NW_010241748.1:0-8171 GCF_000690775.1 Eurypyga helias | reverse complement strand
GAAATATTAATAAATTAATATTTAAAACCTAATTAATTTAAATTTTGTACTTTGGTGACAAGAGTCAACATAGCACTAGGAATAAAGTCAACTGAGGAAATAAAATTTATCTGAAATTCTGCTATTGGGTTTTGGGTAGAAAGAAATATTCTTACTTTAAAAGAATTAAGACCTTTGTCATACTTGTCAACATGTTGTGATTTAACACCAGTAGGTAACCAAGCACCACATAGCTGCTCCTTGACCCTATCCAGTCCCTCAGTGGGATGGGGGAGAGAACCAGAAGGGCAACCGTGAGAAAGCTCATGTGTGGAGACTAGAGCACTTCAATGATTGAAATAATAATAGTAATAGTAGTAATAATCATAACTACAACAACAACAGTAAAAAAGTAATGAAAAGGAAAGCAACAAAAAGAGAGAAAAACAAGTGATGCAACTGCTCACTACCTGCCAACTGATGCCCAGCCAGTCCCTGATCAGTGACTGTTGCCCCCCAGCCCACTCCCCCTAGTTTATATACTGAGCATGACGTCATAGAATATGGCATGTCCCTTCTGCCAATTTGGGTCAGCTGTCCCAGCTGTGCTCCCTCGGAGCTTCTTATGCACCTCCTTGCTGACAGAGCAAGGGAAGCTCCAGGATGCTTGACTAAGTTTAAGCCTCACTTAGCAACAACCAAAGCACCAGTGTGTTATCACGTTATTCTCTGGCTAATTCCAAAACACAGCACCACACCAGCTACTAGGAGGAAAATTAACTCTATCCCAGGTGAAACCAGGACACAACCTTAGGTTAATGAGCTGATATTTACTATGAAGGAACAGACCATATGTCACTCTAAAGATACAGGAAATAAATTCCTATTTAGCATAGGGCTTCCATTACTGTATACTTATGTGTATTGATACAGCTTACACATGTAAATATGCCTTTACCTGTATATTTCACCTTTATATCTTTTTATATGAAGACATCATTTTCTCTCCTTTTTTTGTTACCCTACCAAAAGAATGATTGATTAAAAGGTCCAAGATTTTTTTTTCAGATAAAGAGTTATTTCATTAGAAAAACTTGGTACATACAAGCTTATTCTTTTCTAGCATTTGGCTAGTCAAACTTAATGGAAAAATATTACCAAGTAGAGAAGTTAAAAGAGAATCCTAAGAAAACATTAGAATTCTAAAAATACTTTCCAAAAAGATTTTTTTTATTTGCTAAAAATACAGGTCTCTAATGAATGACTTAAACTGTTTGACAATTGAAGTACTGATAGAACTTATTTTGTAGTTATTATACAGTGGTAAAATATTCTAATCATACTATGTAACAGGAAATAAAGCATTTTCATTAAATTTTTCATGCATAAAACACATACTGAACCATGAAGCAAAGCCAAGAAGATCAAAATAACACTGAAGAAGGGGAGGTATGACTATTCATTATCTTTCTTTCTATTTTTTCCTCCTGGAGATGATACTTCAAATAAATTTCAATTAAATAAAGGTAAGGGTAGAGTAAATGTATTTAACAATGCATGAAAATAACATAATAATTATGGTGTTTATGCCATTTAATACATAATGTTATTAGGAATAGGTTTAGATATTTGTTTTCCATCATAGTTTCACAAATCCTGAACCTAGTCAGGAATCATCCTTTATGATTTTTTTTTAATGTGATACAACTGTGTTAACTTGAAGTTACAAATGTCAAGGCCCCTTATTCGAAGGACTTTTTAATATATTTTCTTCTTTAAATCCTCTCTTAAAAATTACGTTTTCATTCTAACATGAATATCTTGCTAGAACCACCACAGGTATAAATGAAAGATCAAAGTACTATACGAGAAGCTAATTAGGAGACAATTTTAAATCACTTCTGTATAAACAAGATATATTTCCTATTTACTTTTCATTTATGTGCAAAGAAAGTGAAGGCCTGTTATTAAAGACTGTTCCAAAGTGTGATATTATCCCTGTCTCAGCATGAACTGCAAGAAAGAACTCGCATATTTTGACAAAAAAACCCTACTAATTCAAGTGTCCCACTGTTTCATCTATTTTGACTGCATGTAATATACTAATCCACTTTTGTTCATAGATGAAAACAGTCAGCAGTTATATTAAACCTTCCAAGCCTCACTGTTAGAATGATACACAACCTGCTTGTAAGTAACCTTTTCTTTTCCATGTTTCCATCTGAGCCAGTCAGTAGGCTTCCTGACATTTTTTGAAGTAGATCAAGTAGACACAACAGCATTTAAGTAGCACCTCAAAAAGGAAAATGGCTTTTGTATCAATCTATGGATGAGCTATCAATGAAGGCCTTTTGCAGGTGTTACACAGCACCAGAAACTATTCCTTCAATGCTGTCTACAATGGAGCCTATGATAGAAAGACGTGCAAAAAATGTTGTTGACTTTAGTACCCTTACAATTCCTTTGGACCACTAAAACAGGACCTTTTTGTCCATTTTGGACCATTACAGGTTGAAAAAGCACACTATACAAAGTCCAGGAGAAACAAACCTAGGCGGTCAGAGTACCTACCAACTGTTACTGAAAGCAAGCCTGCTTCCAGGCTTAGTATGGAACTATTGTTTTGCTCCAGACCTTCCTCCCCTTCCCTTATCTTCCTTCCCCTCCCCTCCCCTCTTTCCACAGCATGGATTTTAATCAAAATCTTGTTATAAAGCTAATTGTCAATGGATTATAACACTGAGCTAGAAAAAATTCCATAGTTTCTCCCAGAATAAAATTTTATTTTATGTCTGAGATAATCTAACAGTTCACCATTTGCTGCTTGTTGTTCTACCTCCTACATATTTTTTCCATTTGCATACTCCTGAACCTTTCTTTGAAGTGACTCTGGCACTCATCAGGCCTTTTATTGATCTGATCCAACCTGCTAGGCTAGGAAAAAATTAGCCTTTGTCAGATTACCTTTTGAACACTTTAGCAAACTCATTCAGTGTAGGGTCAGGAACTCCCCAGAACAAAAAAAGGGGTCATGATTAGAAGAGAAAACAAAGCAGGGAGTAAACCTTGGATATCCATAATCTATCAGATTGACAAATGGGATAAAATTTTATCCCGAGTCTTTTCAAAGTTGTTTCACTCTCCGGAAAACAATTAAATCTCCATCAAGCTAAAAAAAGAGAATGATTATTGCTGGTGCTTATTGTACTTGCTCAATAACTAATCCTTATGGAATACATGTTTTCATTGAAATTAACAGATAACTTTAATTTCATATTACTTTCCATATTTACCATTCATTGGACCCATTCATTCTCAAACTAGTATGTTCTCTGACTGATTCAAAACGTCCTCCTGAGTTTGTGTCCAATACCCTTCTACACAGCACTTCATCTTCCTCGATACAAGCCTCCCTTTACCTGGTCCCCAGTTCCTACCTCCTTTCTGATTTCACATGTAAATTCCCATTTCTTCATGCTCACTGTCCTCTTCCTAAATACAGAGAAAGCTCCCGCATACCTCCCCTTTTGATACACATCTTGTCCATTCCTCTAATGTCTGTCTATAATCCCTAGATCCTGCAGCACTGATGGACCAGCACCTCACTGTAGCCACATGGCTGCTACAAAGAACAGCCCTGCTAAGCACAATGCTCACAGCTAAGCACAATCCACTTCAAAGCTTTTCTTCACTACAGTATGCATGACTCCCGTTCCTGACTGCCTAAGTTACAATAGGCTCAAGGAGGAATAAAAGCAGCTTTCCAGACCACCACAGCCACTGTAAGATGGGCAGTTGTAACATAACCTGTTGTCCTAAGCTTTGTCTCAACATCTACAGTGTGCTAAGAACAAGGGTTTTCAGCAAAATCTGTACAACCACCGTCATGCCTGAGCACAGACTGCTGCCAGGTTAGCTGCAGTAACTTCTAAAATCACAAGCCTCTTGGAAAACTCAAATGCATAACATGTCTGCCAAATGATAACATACAGTGACTCACAGGCTGTAAAATAGTGGTGATCTAAGACAATGAGGGAATTATCAAATGGTAATGCAACAATTTTATCATAACTGCTGGCAATGACTCAATTCCAGAGGAAGTAAATAACAATGAATACTGTTTGTTAAAAAAAAATTCAACACAAAGGTGTGTGTGAATAAACCTAAGAATTTCATATTTCTTTTTTTGCCTATGTCTCCCAGTATAGCCTTCATTTATTTGCATATTACATGTATTTTATCCTTTCCAGGCTTTTTCTTTAACTAAGTATTAAGACGTAAGTATCCTTGTAGCCAAAGTTCTTTAAGGAGTTAAATCGATTTTTACACAAACAAAAAAGTGGTTTCACTGCCTGTATAAACAATTTATGAAAGACAGCTTATTTGAGAAGTAGAGTTCACAAAGATCTAGGAGAATAAAGAAAAAGTGATGAAAAAAAGATTCATCCTGAACAGGATATACAGCCGTCCTTCCCACCTCAGTGCTACCTGTGGATATCCAAAACCCAATACCATGAGTATACTTCCTCAAGTCTTAAAGGACTTCTGAAAATGAAAGAAACCTTTTTGATGAAACACATGGGTTCAACTTTTCAGATTTAAATATATATTAATTTTCTACACACTGGACTTCTAAACTCTAAATTAATTATTTGACATTTTTGAGGAAAATAAAATATTCTAGACATTCCAATATGCAGAAGCCTTATTATGCAGTAAGTTGAGCAACCTGTGCCGTACATGTCTGACATAACCAAATTGAATGTTTCATGAGTAATCCATAGAGTTTACCTTTCAGCATAGCCTGCAAAAATTCTTTCTCACAACAGTAAAATTGTAAATGCTATGGGAAAACAAGAAACCCTTTCCCCTAGAAGTCCTGTCTCCTGCAATAAGGGAGTTAAAGTATATGCTAATTATGATTATTATTGTCTTTTTATTCAAAAGGAAAACACTTATCACTCAGATTTAGTAATCTTACTTCAGCAGAGGAAGATAAAGTTCTGTGGGGTACTACGTATATTTGCAGTGAGACTGCCCGACAGCACTGTGAGAGGCGTCTAATATTTTTAGCTTCTGAGGAATATATAAAGTAAGTTATGGCCTCTGTTTCATGTATTAAAGGGAAGAAGAATATTGATAGTAAGAATAAATCTATGGGGGAAAAAAAAAGGAATGGGAGGAAAGATGATACAGGTTACAGGGAAGGTACAACGATTCTAACGTGCGTAGTGCAGGTAACTAACAATGTCTGATTTAACTGGACTATGCTGTTGTATGCCCATCACTGCCACCCACCATTCTTTCCCAGTGTTCACAGCCTTAGTCTTTGATGTATCGTGACATTATTTGTCAAGGATTTGTCTGAGGATTGAGAAAAGAGTGCAGCATTATTTTGTAAACACTATACGGCAGAATATTTCTGTTCTTTCTTTGCACAGCATCTAATAGACAGGACCTCTTGCCTGTGAGTGTAGTTCACAGATGCTATGGCTATACAATAATATGTAGAAGAGGAACTGCTACCTTCGGAGTTCCTTTGATTTCAGTTCTAGTGATTTTTCATCTTCTGCACTATTTCTCACCAGAGTAGGGAAGAAGTGACCTAAGCCATAGAGCCAAAGATCCCCTCAGCTGACAGCAAATTTGCAAATGAACTGTATTAAAGTGTTTAGATTTATGGAAGCTCAGTTTGGTGGGTTGCAAGAACAGCTACTTCTCAGGTCCTTGAGACATTGATCTATTTCAGGTATAACAGGGAAGACGACCATTATCAAGACACATTCATGAGATACGACAGCAGTCCAGATGGAAAACATTTATTTTGTTAATCCACTCCTCAAAATATTAATATGCATTCAGTAACTAGGCCTATGAATTTAACAGTATGTCTTCCATTAGTGCATTTTTATGCTTTTGACTGTAAGAATAAATCCAACTTAAATTCAGAGGCATCGATTCTTTACTTTTCAAAATCTGGCTTTGCACAGAGTTAAAAACCCCTGATGGTGAATCCACAATATCAGAAGGCACTATCCTGCTACTAGAAAACAATTGCTCATCTCTTGAAAGAATCACAAACCTTTCAGATGCAATTCCAGCTACCTCCTTCAAAATTCTGAGCCACAATCCAAAATTCAAAACCCTTTTATAAAAACTTTTGGAATAGGATGTGGAATATTAAGAAGTCTGTTATAAATATAAAGTCCGTGGGTTTATCATGTCATCTGTTTTTAGACAAACTCTCAAAACCACTGCTGATAAACTATAAAAAGAATTTGAATTAAGTATTTATAAATCATGAAAAGTTTAAAAATCTGAAATTATTAATTCATTAACAGTGTTACTGATTCCGTATTTCATAACTTGCATTGTATAAAAACTATAAAGAAAACTATGATTGTATTTTTTTCCCCTGATTATCATAATGTAGATATTTTAAAGAATGTTGTTATGTAAATCATATTCACAATATAGAGCAGGCAGTAAATCAATAGCCTAACTGATGAAGAAACTTTGATTTTCTAAATTGCTGTTCAGGACACAGTCAGTGGATAATGTTCTTGGATTCAATAAAAAAATATATATTAAGTAAAATGTGTTGATTTGCAAGTATAGTATAAATAAAACAGCAGACATGCTGTATACAAAACTGAAAATGATTGTCTTGGTAGAGTACCTCAGAAGGGAGCAGGTACAAACCTAAGATGTGGATGGTAACTAAGGGAAACATAACTATCAACAGAGGGGAATGCTGCATAAATTATGAAAAAAGTATTGGAAATTCAGGAAAGGAAAAAAGGGAATTTTTAATGCTGCTGTATATTTTATAACCAGATTTAAAGAATAAAAAAAAGAAGGTTTAACAAATGTATTATATTTACTTCTATAAAATTCAGTCAAGAAAATTGCAAAGAATAATACAAATACAGAATCAAAGTTTTAGATTACCATGTTACACCTTTTCCTCAATGATGTAGCAAAGAACGTACTGTCAGAACAGTATTACTACCTCAGGCAGTTTAACCATGAAATAGTTTTCGAACAAGCTCCTGACTAAAAACTGTAAATGAGCCAAGTACTTAAAGAAACATAAGAAAATAAAATCTAAACCTAGAAAAATGCTGAATATCTACAAAAATTTTGATGTTGATGAATATAAAATGCTGAAGGTTTGTGAGAAGGGAACAAAGCTAACGTGCTGGCTTCTGAAATGTGCATTGTAAAAAAGTATGAAATTAATTAAATAGTTTGGGTTCAGTATAGCATAAGGAAACATCATCAGTGTGTCACAAGAAAGAGCCAGGAAGTTGAAACCAGAATTGTTGTTTGTAACAATTATTTTAGATAGTGCTCTTCTGGGAAACTATCCAGAGGGTATGTATGAGATGGAACAGTCTGCCAGCACACTAAAAAGAGACAAAAACTTCAGTAATTAGTGAAAAAAAAAACCAAAACCGTGAGGTTAGAAACAGTATGCAGCTGCAGGTAGGACAAAATGTTAACAGGAGTAAAGCGTAAAAAGAGGAAAGACATTATCACTATACAAAATCTTGTTGAAAATACCCTCCTCCAACTGTTTCTGTGGAGTGATAACTTTGGTAAATGAAAACAAACAAGGTGAAGAACTGAATGAATACACTGCCTTTCAAAATCTGTCTCTATAGCACAGAAGTAGAGTAGGCAACTGAAATCAAAGGTTTGTATTTACTTCATCAGACACTGTTATCTGTCAGCATCTTTTACAATGGAAGTCATACGAAAATAAACATATTTCACTAGTTGGACTGCAGAAAAGCATGCCTGTATCATGCTTGATCAGACTGATCAAAATACAAAATTCAAAATATCTAATAATTTACTGCTATAACAGTCACTGAAATTTAAACCACTCCTCCCAAAATATTCTCAAAAGTAATTGCACATAATACAGTCCTTCAACACACAACCTTCAGAGAAAATGGTTTGTTCTTCCACTGAAATTTCCATTAGCAGTTAAACTACATTATTGTCCCCTAGCTGGGAATTAGAATTCCTAACTTGATTTGTAAATATATGAATGGATAAGTTTATTACTACATGGCTTTTGAACCATTTCACAGTTTGAGAAACTGAAGTGCAGTTGGATTTGAAGAATTTGGTTGTGATCACAGGAGATCACACCTCACCTTGCACCCTCAGCAAGTTTGCCG
>NW_010241747.1:0-14520 GCF_000690775.1 Eurypyga helias | reverse complement strand
GTACCCGCCCGGCTGACTGCCGGCCGCTGGCGCGCCCCGGGAGCGCGGGCGCTGGGTCAGGAGGGGGCACTGTTCACTCTCGGTAGAGTCCTGCCAGCGTCCTCTGCGCCGCAGACCATCCCCTCGGAGTCTGCTGCGTCCTGCTCCTGAACCTTCTGGAACGAGAAATTCCTGTTCTCCAAGTAGAAAATGGATGACTACAGCAGTGACTGAAGGCAGGGTGGAAAAAGTTTTGAGGAGAGCTCCTCAAACCGTGGAGAGGGGATTTTAACAAATCGTGAAGAAGCCAAGGGGGAAGAGGTGGTAACTTCAGGCAGTAGAAGTGTCAGTTTTCTGAAATGACGGTATCTGGGTGCCTGTTTGACCGGTCAGTAACTCCCACAGACTGACTGACGTGGTGTGAGAACACGTGTTGAGAACCCTGTTGGAAAAACAGCAACATGTTGGTGCTTTTCAAAGAATCGTGGCTGTCCAAATGTCACAGAACTTCCCACAAGAATATATTTTGAGCAAAGATGCAATGCCAGACGCCAAGGTTGGGCAGCTGCATTTTCCTTTGCTGACAGGCTCCGCGTTGTTTCAGTGGAGCAGTCCTCTCCTCCTGTGCTGATTGCAGTGTTGTGCCCTGTTTAAGTACTTTCTGGGGAAGGCCAAGGAGAAGGTTCCCTGGGATCATTGAAATGAATCATTATTAAGCAATTCTGCCTCACAACTTTCTTAGAAAGCCAGTAGTTAATTGCTACTACTCAAATACGTTTTTTTAGGGAATGGTTCTCCTTTGGACATCTCCTTTCTCTTTTCGTAATGTAGTTTTAAAAATGCTGAAAATTGAAATAATGCATAATTAGGAATAATAGTTACACCACTCATAAGGGAAGTGATAGCAGATTCCAAGTCTCATGTAAAACACAGAGAAAGCATATAGAAGAAGCTTTTTGCCCCCCTCTGTGCTTGCCTTGATGCTGAGAGGATGCATCTTGAAGAACAGTCTGACACAGATTCCCATGCATTTGTGTCTCTGTATGTTTTAAAGGGAAACTTCTAATTCATGTTTCTGTAGGGATATAGATGTGCAGAATGACAGAAAATACTTTTTTTTTCACCCAGAATAAAGTACTTGGCAGTTTCTCTGCCTCTTTAATGGGTATAAAATGTGATAGAAGAAACTTTAGCCATCAGGAACCTGATGGGAAAGAACAGCAGATTGAAATGAACAGCTGTAACTGAAATAAAGAAAGGAAATACCTCATCAGTTGATTTTTACAAAATTTGGAGAATTTTTATTCAGCTGAATAGTTCGTAAAAGACACAATGTTCTTCACAGTATATGCTATTGAATCCTGCACTAATATGCTGCTTCCCTGTCTCTGCAAATTCATTTGTGCTTGTAATCTAATCCTTCTAAGGCTAATCTAAGTCTTCCTGTGCTACTAAATAGGTAGATGTAATAAGCAGTCTATTGATTTCTGTTATTCTACCTGGTTCCAGAAGCACTTATTATACCAAATAGCTTTTACTTTGCTGGGCACTCGAGCTCATCTGTTTTTGCTGCTGAGTTTTCATGCAATCGTAAGCATTTCATAGGGCTTACTTTCTGAAATATGCCTTTTGTTTGCTTCTATTCTGAAAATATATTCATTTTCTTTCAATTTATATATGGTTTCTGATCTTTCATGTGTTACTGTCTGCCATATAAAGCATTTTTCACCCAGCTGAGTATTCATAAGTCCTTGCCAGCTATTTATAATTCACTAAAAGCCTGTATTTTGTGTTTCACACATCAGTTTGCATTGCAGGTAGGGTGGAATCTGTTACATATTTGTGTGCTGTTTTCTCCCAGAAAGGATGCCCAATGTCCCATACAGGCAAATCCTTTCATTCTCACCAATTCATCTCCCAGGAGGTTACAGCTATTTAGCTGGTCATGTTCATGGACCTAGAAGCACTTCACAGAGGTACTTGACTCAAACATTCAAATTCGTTTTCCAGTATCTCTTATTTTTTATACCTTTCTATATAGTCCTGAGTCACTTCTTCCAGGGCTTGTCAGAAGCTTTGGTGAGTTCAGCCCCTACAGATCCATTAAGCAGTTGCCAAACAGGTGTGTATATGGTACAAAGAAAGGAATTACAAATACTAATGATTAAATCCTCCTTTGTGTCACAGCTATATCCATCTTAGTATATGAGAAATGATCATTTTTATGCAATTGACTGTGAAACCTGTCACACTGAATGTTTTCTTTTGTGTAATCTGAAATCCTACACTTTGGTTTAAGATTATGTAATTTTTGAAGTCACCTAACCATGCTTTTGTAGAGAATAATGATGTTAAAATTGAAAGAAGGTAGATTTAGATAAGACACCAGGAAGAAATTCTTCATGGAGCAGGTGGCGAGGCACTGGGACAGGTTGCCCAGAGAAGCTGTGGATGCCCCATCCCTGGAAGTGTTCAAGGCCAGGCTGGATGAGGCTTTGAGCAACCTGGTTTAGTGGAAGGTGTCCCTGCCCATGGCAGGGGGGGTGGGACTAGATGGTCTTTAAGGGCCCTTCCAACCCAAACCATTCTGTGACTGTGTATTATTGGTTAGCATTTACGGAATAAGCAGCTTTTTAAGGCAGTTGCCTAGGTAAAATTTCAGAAGCTAACCACAAAATGATCCAAGGAATGAATCTTAAGATCATCTTTGGTTGGTCAGAGGTATAGGACATGTACTGTGCTGACTTGATGGCTTGATAAGACTTACCTGAATTGACTAGAGGGTTTAGAACAATCCACTGACTTGACCATCTAATATTCTTTGGTCCTTTCTTTTATTTTTTTATGTGACACCCTTTGGCTCCATCCAAGTTGTAGTCCTGAGGCAGAGCTTCATTAGGATACCCCTTCTGCTGTTGTGTCGATATGCTTCTTTTCCACCAGTTTGATCCAGAGATGCTATGGTCTCTGAAGTTCAAGTTCATTAATTACTTTCATAGTTGTGTGCCTCTGTGTGTGTATATATAATATGTGTGTATATATATATAGTGTGTATGTGTATATACGTACGCCGTTTGCCCAAACGGTAAGTAGTCCTACAGTAGTCATTACTGGGAACTCCCTGCCTTAATGTCTTGTGGGCCTCCTCTCGTTATTAAACTGCAACTTTTTGGTCTGTGGCTGTGGGCTTGGTTGTGCTAGGTTTATCTCTGTGGTAGAAACTAAAGGGGGTTTTCTGTGTTAGTTGCATTTTCATGTAATCAGTATATTATATGTTAAATTCCCAGATCCTTCAAGTCTTTCTCAGATTCACCTGTTCTTAATTTAGGTGGGGAATAAAGCTTCTCTATGGGGTTTTGAGGATTTCAACACCTCCTGCAAGTTAGTTTTGCCCCTTTTTTAGAACAGGCCAGTACTGCTTATCAGGCGGCGGGGTTACCACCATCAGACTACACTGCTGTGAGCTGAGGCATTCTGGTTTCTCCCAGAAGCAAAACCAGACTTGTTTTGGGAGACCCATAGCCCAAGAAGGGAGATGATTTCCTAGAATTTTAATCCTATCCCTTATGTTTCCACCCAAACTCATGTGCTTTAGAGCTGTGCTAATTGACCTGATGTTCTGGTTTTAGATTCGTGGTAGTAACCCTCAGAGCTAATTTACACAACGTGCTTTGAACTGAACTTGGTAATGCAAATATAACGTCCTATTAGCAAACTAAGAATGGTGCCTACTGGGATTTGTACAATGATTCTGAGCTCATTATTACTGTCATTCAATACTGTGGATGAGTAGAGGAAAAATAATGAAACAAAATAGTACTTTAAATCCCAAAAGGAATGTAAAATCAACAAAGTTGAAACCCCAGAAGTCTTAACTTGTGTTTAATATATACACTCTGTGGAAAGGGGAGGGAGAAGCATGGGTATGTGTTAAGCTCTCAGTCTAGCTGCCCAACCTAATTGGATGGAAAAATTGATACCCAGTGAATCATGTATTTCTCCCAAATGATTCCATATTTCTCCAAATTTAAGACTGATACTGTTACATGGAAAATGGTGTGAGAAGTATTTTCTTCTAATCCTCCTATGAAATATAAGTCGTCTTCCAAAAGTGTTGCTTGGGGATTTAGCTGTGTGACTCCTACTGATATCACTGGAAGTTTCACAGCTAAAATGCACAAACAGCGCTTTGAAAAAACCTCTTGCAGTCCATTACTGTAGAAGCATTGCTGTGTGAGCATTTCTCATTTTTGAGAAATGAGCATTTCTCATTTTTGATCTGGTGTGAGCAGCAAAAAGTATGGGAGACCTTTAAAGTTCAGAAAACTTGAATGTTCCTCAACTTTGCATAAACATACAGGCTACTTCTGTTAGACTGTGGGCATTTTGGCCCAACCTTTAAAATTCAATTGGGGGAAAACAAACAAACAGGCAGGCAAACCACTCTGTTCAATTGACATCCCAGTCAGTCAGCCAAGCAAAGAGGCAGCAGCTTAATTGAAAAAATGCTCTCCAGTCTGGTGCTCTGAAACACTCTGAGTCTGTACTCAGACCTGAAGAGTGCCCTAGAAAATGGGTTATAATGTGCTCATCAGCTGCAGACCAGCTCAGACCAACGGAGTTCCCCTTGGGCTCAGTTCTTCCAGCAGCACCTTCCAACCTGCTCTTCATTATGACTTCTTTTTTCCTATTTGACTCCAGCCACTTCTTCTGGCACTACTCCAGTCTATTCCTGGGCAGACTGCCTCTCTCATACTACTAACTGCCCATTAATTAGACCAGATAACTGAGCAGGAAACCCAGGTCATCCTCTCTGTTCAGGCTGTGGACTGGTGTAATATTTCATCCCTAGGCATCACAACCCAAGTTTGGTGTGGTCCAGCTGGTGGTTTGCAGACAATTCCATCCACCTGGTCACCTTTCCATGAAGGAGTGGTAAGAAATATGAGGTAGATGTTGTCTGAACAGCTGGTTAGTTTCTCCTGAGAGAGGCTGGAAGAAGTAAGGGTTATTGCTGGTCTAGCACCTTAGTGAGAGGGTTGAGAGAGGAGGCATAAAATCCTAATTTTTTTGATGTTTGGAAGCAGCCTCATAATACTCCTGGTGCTGTTTCTGTGGGTTTTGGGACATCCTGAAGATTTGGACCTTGACTTTTAGCAGAATTGCACTTGTAGCTGTTGTCTTCAAAACTTAAGAAATTTAAAATTTTCAGGTGCTACTTGAAAAGTAATTCGGGTCATGAAGATTAGATCAACTAGGCATGTGAATTCGTACCTAAAGAACATTTGGTATTAGCAAATGTTAAATTAAGCTACTGTAGAAAGAGTCTACGTCAGCCCTTGCAAGTTATTTCAACATCACCAGAATGACCAGTGAAGTGTCAGCCAACTCGGGAGTCCTTGTTAGATTGTGCTAAAAGTTTTCTTCTCTGGCAGTAACTTAAGCACTACAAGTTTGGTATGGAGAGCAAAACCAGAAGTAGAATTCCCTGTGGTAATGAATGATTTACAGCTTAAGTGATAGAGCAAAGCTGACAAGAACTGAAAAAGAGGAATTTGAAAGTCAGAGGAGTGGAAAGAAAAAAGAGGAACGGAGGAGAAAATGAGAGACAAACATTTTGGACTTAGGAGTCAGAGAGGGAGACAGCTAGGGTAACATGGCAGACAAAATGTGCAAAAAAGAAAATAATAGTCAAAACTCAATAAAGTGTCAGCTCCACCAGAAATTGTTATTCTCAGTGGAGGAAAAAAAAAAAAAAAAGAGCTGCCATTGCATTAAAGTATCGTGCTGCTTTGAAGAATGAATCTGCTCATCCTACTTACAATATAGCAATGCTGAGACCCCATGCGAAGGGCATGGTCTTTAATCCCCATCTTTTATGGACATTACTCCATCAATGGTCTGAGGGTTTAATTCAAATGAAAGGTTTTTATATTGATGCTGAAATTGTCTGCCTCAATCTAGAAAGAGATTTTGAACTAGTGATAAGGCTGCTTTTTTCACCATCTCTCTAAGCAAAGTATGAATTAAGTCTCATTTTTTTGACAAAAAAGGGTTCCAGGGAACTCAAATATCTTATAGTTTATCTAGATAAGGAGAAGATGCAGATTTATGTCTGGCTCTAGTGATAGAAGAGGGTATCAAGGAAAAAAGAGAAATATAGAATAGGTGGAAATTACATGGTCATCTGCAATGTAGTAGGTTTTGTCTTCCATTGGAATGTCATTAGACTCCCTTGTTTACTCTGCAGTTGGAAGTGGTGTGTGCAACTCATATAAAATGTACTTTATCATCTTATGGGAAGTCTTATGCCTTAATTAAGACCACTTTAACTTAGAGATATTAAAGCTGTTGCTTTCAAGAGCTCTAGCGCAGTGGAGTTTTGCACTCATAGGTTAATAAGAAAGCTAACAAAGATTTTATAGTGTAAGCAATATTTTTAAGTCAGCCAATTAAATTAATGATCCTGTCTTGAAAGCAGTTCAAAAAAAGTCTGCCCACTCAACAGTGTGCACTTGTGTCTGTGACTGCCCTTTTGGGTGCTCAGGATTAGTGTGAGCACTTAGTGCTCATACATTCTTCTAGCTACATCTGTTTTGCTCAGCTGCTGTAATTTTCCCAATTAACTTTTGCAAACCTCTGCTCCAGCTTTGTATGTCAGTAGCAGAGGGGCTTTTAAGGTGTCACTGCATGTTCATGGTTAAAAGCATCAGGTTTACACTGATATGTCAAGTGTAGCCAAATATTATTCATGGGTTTAACGAAACTAGTAAGTGGTTGTGTGCAGGTTGCATAATGCCAGGAAGAGGAGGAGGCCAGGGCAAAGATTATTGGGGATTAAGGAGGGTGATACATTAAGACTGTCTGCTTGGCTACAGTAGAGGTTCTGCTCAGCCTCTCTGCTGGGTAGATTCACATTTTTTTCTTATTTAGGAGCCCTGTAATTGCATTGCAGAAAAGATGCCTGGTGTAGCCAACTGCGGCCAGGTAGTTTACAGAGGGTTTCTGGAAACTGCAGTCTCTCTGACCGTGTGGGGGTACACATTGCTTTTCTGTATCGCTGCTCACTTTCAGCTGTTTTTCAAAAAAGAAAGGGCTGCTTCTCTTTAGTTTGGAGACCTGTTCTAGACCCTTGGAGAGAACAGCAGTACAAAAACACAGTTAGTGCTACTGCAGTTATTGTTTATAAATGTTGGTACAGGAAGACGCTGCTTTGTTTCATGTCATTTCGAGGTTGTTAAAAGATAGCTTGCAATGCTGAATATTCCTCTTGTCAGTCTTGCAATTTGTATTACTTCTAACGTTCAGTGTATACCTTTGAGCTCCACTTTGCTTTCTTTGGAATAATCTGAAGGACCAGTGTCTGTGCAGCCATTTGTTCTACTGGAGTGAAGAAAACTGTCGTTCTCCTTTGCCATTGACTTTTTTTTTCTTTTTTTGTTGCTTTTCAAAGTTCTTATTCTTGCACTCCACTCTCCCTTTCATCTCTTTTAGTAGCCAGATTCTGTGGCAGCATTTGGGAGCAAATTCCAAATATTTTTCTGGCTGTGCTGCAGTGCTGTGGTTCTGTTCCATAAAGAAGTTTTGAGTGCAAACATCTTCTGCATTAAATAATTGTATTTATTGAAGTACAAAATATATTTTACCCTGTGGCTGAGGGCCGTCTCTCTGTCTGGGTTCTTGCTAATTTGTATGGCCTTACTAGCCAACATGTTGAGCTGGAGAAAAGATAAGTCACAATATTAGGACTATCATGAAATTTTCCAGAGTCCTTTTGGAAAAAAATTTCTGGAGGAGTTAAAGTGATTCAAAGAAATCTTTGTCTGTCTTTTCTTTGTGACCTTCTATTAATAAGTGAAAGTGGGTTACTAATTTCATATAATTTTTGGTTGCAATTCAGGGCCTAAAACATTAGGTGTAATACTGAATACAGAGTTCAGCCGAACAGCCACTGTGAAAGAACTTAGACCAGCTGCTGTGTATTTTAGAAGCCTTGGTGTTGTTGAATGGCTGTAACATCTGTCCAGTGGTCTATGGATCATCCTTATTAGCCATGAGGTAACCTTTTAAGCTGAAAATTGAACCACTATTTCACTTGTCTTATAGCTTGTCATCTCAGACAAAGAGTTGGAACTGCTCCTCCTTTTCATAGTATAGGCATTAGGTGTTGTCAGTTATTGTCATGGAGCCTAGTTCCTGCATAAAGCCTAATCATTTGCTGTTGTTTGTCTTGGGTACCTGTATAAATGGCTAATTCTGGGTCTTTTTGTTTTATCTAAAAGTGTTAAAATAAATCTTACTTTCAGGAAAAACCTGTGGCAATTTGAGTAACAAGTCTGAACTCTTCTGGTGCCTGTGCACATGTCCAGACTGGTTGCCTTGTTAGTTTGTGTAATGGTTTCCAGATGATCTCTTGTGGCTGCTGACAATCCGCAGAGGGCAAGCTGGACACATGGCTCTCCTTGATGTTCAGGCTTTGCTTTGCGAGGAGAAATGAGAAAAAAAGAAAATTTTTTTTTGGGGCAGATCTGAACAGATGGTCAGCAGAGGATTGAAGTAATAGGTTATGAACAGGCAGAGAGGAAAAACAGGTAAGAGAAAATGTGAAGAAAATGTAAGCGGTTTGCTCTCTTGCCCTCTGCCTTCCCCTTCATTTCTCCTGAATTTCTCGGTGAAGAATGGAAGGGAAGTAAGAATGGAAACTGAAATGAAACTTTTCCTTTCTGGAAAGGATATGATACTTTCAGTGCTGAGGTACACTGGTAAATCATCGTGTAATGTTCTACGTGCACAGTGCCTTGGGTCACTGCAGAGAAGCTTAGCAAACAGGAGGGTCCTATCCATGGAATGGGAGAGTAAAACTCAACTTTTGCCTTGCCTGTAGGAGAATTCAGGAGACTCTGTCCCCTGAGGATGTTCTCAGTGCCGATCTCCAGTATCCTTACGGAAGTAGTGCTATGTGCAGCCACTCTAGGGCTGAAAATTATGTGTGGTTCCACGTCTTAATTAATTTTAAACAAAGTAAAACCTGTCTGTAATGAAGAAAACCTTTCTGGGGGAAGTTGGTGTACTTATGTCAGCAGTGTGAAGCAGAGAGACAGTTTGGATTGAGTTCAGGTTTCCCTGCAGTGACAATGTTGCCATCCAGTACTGGGAATGTGAAGAAGTGGGCATGGCTTTCTGCAGGTCTGCAACCCATTTAAAGCTCCATTTGGTGCACCCCAAACATTTGTAGCTTTTGGATCATTCTTGGAGAAGTAACCAAACCAGTGACAGGGGGTCTGCACCTGGCCTGTGGTTACCGCAGAAGTGGGATGTGCAGGACAGCAGTCTAAGCTGGAAGGCCTGGGGTCTACTCCCAGACCTGTGGCTGGGCAGGTGGGTGGTCTTGCACTAATCACTTTATAACCCTCCCTGCACTCCATATAGCCTCTTAAAGTATCCAGGCAGGTCTGTTGGCATGTAACTTCAGTGCTCTGGTCACTGCTGGGCCAACATTTCACCTACCGCCTCTTTAATTCATAAACAGTACGCTTGCTTTGATGTTAGCTAATAAAACAAAACAATTTGTAAAATTTCAGCTGATTTTTTTTTTAAAGGTGAATTATTTACTGAAAATAATTTGCCTCCTTCCCCCTGCTGTCTCCCACATGTAGCACAGAAAGAACTACTGTGTGTCAGGCTCGCCAGATTTTACAGAAATCTGAAAGAAGCTTAGAAACCCTGTTGAAGGTATGGTAATTTCCTTCATTTTAGGCAATTTAATCATCACAGAACTTGAAGAGTCATCTGTCTCTTTGGATTAAGAGTACTGCATACAATGAAGAAGGTTCAGGAGGTAAATTCTGGGAATGTCTGTTTTTCAAATATGCCTTTTTTAGCAGGGTGGTTTCCCCCCACCTGTTTTCTGCTCTGCAAACCTTCTATGCCATGCTCAGAGAGACAGCATTCTAAGTCGCTATAGGCAAAGCTGCTGGCACCTCCTGTCATTTCTGTTTATAAGATCGAGTTTTCTGGGTTTTATTTCTTTGTCAAACTTCAGTTCATGCTGAGATCTTTCCATACCGTATACCTGCTCTGACATCTAACTTGAGGGCAGGACATGGCTTCTCTGTCAAAAATCAGTATTTTCTATATATGTTTAGCCATTAATTTTTAAATCAAAGGGAAAGTATCACTTGACTCATTGCAGGCTCAAACTCAATTTTTGCTCCAAAGCCTACAAATTAAGCCAGCTGTCAATATCTTGAGGGCCTCAAGATATTTAGGCAGAGAGACAAGCAGGTGGAGCCATGTTCATTGCCTGCTTCTGCTGTGTGTAAAACACTGCCATCACTCCAAATAAGCTGATACTTGGCCTTTCTGGGGTCTCCTAAATAGAGACAGCTGGTTGTCTTGGGTATTGCAGTGTCCACCCACTCTGCATGTCTAAAGGTTAGACTGTACTCTTCCTCTTGTTCAGGATGTACCCACGTGTTTCAGAGAAAGTTTAACAGTAGACCTTCTGTATCAACAGCCCCAGAGGGAACATCCTGAGGAAGATGAATTGTTCATGCTGTACTTTTCCTCTTTTCCTGTTTAAGTGCAGCATATGTGGGAAAATGCTATGCTGTCCTTTGTTCTGCCAATTTTGTATTTCTTTATTACTCTTCATATATTTTTATTACTTCTCTTATTTTTACGAATGTTGAGGGTATGAAATGGCAGTATACTAGAAGATTTTAAATGTAAGAATGAGCAAAGTATTTTAAGACAGTGATGCTCAAGCTAAAACCTTTAATAGGACCTTAGGCTAGAACAGTTATTCTGGGGTATCAGAGCAGTTGGCCATGTAGTGCTGGAGAAGGCAACTGAAACTGATGGCAGAAATCTTCATATGGACAAGATGCAACATACTACGTCTCTCTAAGAGCTGTGAAAGCAGTGGAGTGGCATTTGACAGTAGATCCCTGAAATTTTTGTCTTTACAGTTCACCTTTGTGTAATCTTCTTATTCACAGAATAGCCAATCCATTTAGACTCTTCCTAAATCTTGGCCACCTCATCTCTGGTGGCAGTAATTTTCTCAGGCTAATTTTGTGCTGTTCTGTGGTGATATTTAGAGAATCAGCACATCCCTTAGAACAAAACACAATTGCTGGAAAGAGACAGGTAGTAACTACATATCTCGTTATTTACTTCATTACTGGAAGACAATCAGCAAACCAGAATAGAATTTGGTTGGTTGACTTGACTCAGAATGTTAGGGGTTTTTTTTTAGTATTTGCATGTCTTCATTGAGCCACCTATTTTCCTCTTTCTAATCCTGGCTGTTTTCTGTTCTTTTTACTTGGGTTCCCTGGGAATAATGCACTGGAGAGTGGCTGTTGTTCTTTACGCAGAGCTTGTTCTTTGGGTTTTTCCACTGTCTGTCTGCAAGACACAAAATTCCTTACCATTCTGTAATCCGAAATGTTGTTACTGGGCCTTGATAAATCATCTTGACATGTAGTTGACCAGCTGAGATGTCATGTCTGAAGTTTTGACTGGCTTTTCAAATTAACCTTTAAATGTACTGAAGCCTTTTTGCAGTTTTTCAGACCACAACTTCTCACATTAATGCAGCACATCTTCCACGACAAAAAAATCAGATATTTTCAACTGATCATATTCTGCCTTCTCTTTTCACTTAGCGTTAATAATCATTTCCACACTTAAAAAATAGAATAGTGGCATGCCAAGCAATCTGTCAACCTTGTTCACACCTAATTCTGCCCTCAGTTTTTGCCCAGGTGGATCGATGCATGTCCATGTAGTTAGTTCTATTTTTATGTTGTTCTTAAGAGTCAAATCTCATCCTGGATCCTTAAGTTGGGCAAAAATCTCATTGAAACCAGTGGGAGTTTTGCTCTACCTCACTAATAAAGTATTTGAGAAGGAAGGTAATGCTTGTGGATCAGAGAGACTAATTGTATGGGCTTTAGGTTTGTTGTACAGGCAGGTGTGTCTAGCAGTTCTTTTCATGCTGTGTTTAGATCTGCTAGCAGCCATTATTACCCTCCAATGAAAAACAAAAAACAAAAAAAAAAGGAAATAATTTTTTGCCTTTCATTCTAAAAAGCAACTTTGGACTTTGTAGCTCTGTGGATCACTTGTCTGACAGAGAACTACAGACCTGTAGTCTAGCACTTAAAAACTGCTGTGATATTGGCTACAAATTTTTTGAGGCACCTAATGGGATTTTAAAGACTTACTCTTCTGAGGTGCCAAACATCCGCATTTGGAGCTTCCATATGACACTGAGTTCAAAGTGTCTCGGTCAGATACTCAGTTTTAGAATGTTTTTGAAAATATTGTTTATAGAATGCAAAGCAGATATCATGGTCCATAGGTCTTTGTAAGCTCAATTTGTGAGTGCCAAGACTGAAAGATAAAAGTGATGATAGACTTCCATGTGCAAGGCT
Organism: Eurypyga helias; assembly: GCF_000690775.1. Lineage (NCBI taxonomy): Eukaryota > Metazoa > Chordata > Aves > Eurypygiformes > Eurypygidae > Eurypyga > Eurypyga helias. Next base: position 2,098 of record NW_010241747.1, on the reverse strand, counting down.
CAAATGATACTTGTAAGTAAAAGAAATAGCATTACCCCAGTGGGGCTGCTTGCAGATGAGAAACAACACGTGGTGCTATTTTGCAAGAAATCTATGTAGGTTAATTATTGGAAGATATTTATGCAGCTTCTAAAATAGCAAATTTGTGCTCTGTAACAACTAAAGGGCCACCACAGGAACTCACTGCTCCTCCTCAGCCCCATCTGACCAGGACTGATTCCAAGGCTGGATTTTGTCCGCCGCTGTAAAGAGGAAGAAAAATATATGATAAAACAAGAGAAAAAAATGCTGAATCACTTTTCTTCAATTAAGGCTTCACAAGAAAAGTCTATTTTTAATCTTAGCAAATACCCTGGTGTCTGATTTTCTGTAAGTATTTATACTTCTTTATTTTAATAACTCTCCTCAAGGACAGTATGAGCTGAGCATGTAAATCCCCAGAGAACTGATATAAAACCCAATCCTATTCACTTCAGTGTAAAAATAAACCATTTGGCATGTATATGCAGAAAAGAACGTCATAAATTATCATTACTTTTTTTTTTCTGTCATCTAGTACTTTCTCAGCTAGACTGAAGGCACACACAGCTTCCTGTTTGCGTTATTTTGCTTTGAAGTGATGGTGAATAGATTCGTTAAATTAGAACAAAAAAAATCTGCTGATTTGTTGCTTGTCTTCTCTTTCAAATGGATGATCTAAAAGACTGGAAGTATCTGTGTATTAGTTGTGGTGCTGCTTGCAGTTTGTTACAAGGGAAGTAACCTCCGTTGGATTTATAAGCAGTGTTTTCTTTCCAGCAAGATCTCCAGGTCATAGCTCTTCCAATTACATGCAGAAGGCAGCGAGGAGGCAAACTGGTCTGGGTACCTTTCTCTTTCAGCAGCAAAGTTTGCATTTCTTTCAATGTAGTTAAAATATTTGACAGGAGAGAGTAGGGTTTAGTGATGTGAGGTGATTTCCAAATGAGTGTTAGCTTTTTACTGACCTACTTTTGACTAGTGGTGTATTCTTGTCCGTTACTTTTTGTCATTGAATAATGCTGATATATTAAGCTGTGTGCTTCAAGGGCATTGTAAAATTGCATGTAGGGGCAGGACTGAGCTGTGAAAGTGCGAATTACTCTATCAGATCATACCCAATTAAAAAGTGACAAGCACAGCAGGAGAAACTGAAAGCAAGGTTTATCTTTCATGTAACATAAGAAGTCACTATATCGGTTAGAAACAAAGCGAGTATGAAACAGATTCTCCACCTCTTCTCATCCCTCTCTAAAATTATTGATATCTGCTGACTTTATTATCTGAAAGAATAAGCCCCTGAGTTGTAACAGCTCATATTGAAGGCTATCACAACAGTGGCAAGGGAAGGGGAAGTACGGCAGCCATACACCTTTAAGCTGTCTGCTATCAAAGCAGGCACTGGACCTCAGGTTCAGTGCATTGAAGATTGACAGATAGGGAGTTTGGAAAAAGTGGTGGTACTTTATGTAAAACTGTAGTGTGTCATTAAAGGGAGACTTGCAGCCTTGCAGGCTCTCCACAGTTCCACAGGAAGCGTAGGAATAAAAGCATGGTAAGGAAACGGGCAACTTCTACCAAGTCCTGTCATTAGAAAACTGCCACAAGCTAAGGAAACTTACCTAGTCTCCAGTGCCATTGCGAAAAAACCTTACATAATCTTTTGCATGACTTTCACCAGCACTCTACTAATGGTGAGACGGGTCTGTGAATGTATAAACAAATCCAGTTGTCTGTGTACCATATAATCTTCCAGAATCATGTTGGCTCAAGATGTTGTGTTGCAGAACCTGTTCTGACAGTGAACCTGGATTAAATGTGTTATGGACAAATTTGTGGTGCTTTCCAAAGTACTAGGGTTGTAACGGGTTTTAGTTTTTTGTTTGTTTGTTTTGGGTTTGAGCTTTTTATGTTGTTTGGTTTTTTTGCTTTGTTTTGTTTTGGTGTTTTTTGCTAATCTGATACACTTTCTCATAAAACAAACACACACACACCCCCAAAACAACAACACAAATAAACAAAAAAGCAAATCAGCTTGTGTAAAGCCTTTGATAGCATCCCACACGACATCCTTGTCTCT
>NW_010241746.1:0-4565 GCF_000690775.1 Eurypyga helias | reverse complement strand
CCTGGCTGAACCCAGCACACACACCCAATCCAGGTTAAGTGAAGCTTTCTTTTAAAAAGAAAAAAAACCCAACCCTTTAAAGTGTTCTTACAGTTACATCTTCATAATCCAGACATGAGGCAATCTGCACTCTTGACAACTGAGTATACGCTCTTCAGCTCACTCCAGATAAAAACTAACATTTCCTTTTCCTTTCCAGTGTCCAATTTCTTATCAGCAGTGAGACACGGCACAAAACATTACCTCCACATGATTTTCCATCTTCCTCCAGTTTCTGGCCTGCTGGGCATTTGCAGTGGTAGCTGCCAATGGTGTTGCAGCACTGGTCCTGACAGCCACCGTTCTTCGTGGTGCACTCATTTACATCTGTCGGGAGAAAGTAAATGGTTGTCAGTGAAGACTGATGATGTGCCTGGTTATTTGAGAGCAATTGCGTATGACACTGCTGTGACTGAGACATACAGCTGAGCACCCCAAAGGCAGGCACAGGAGCGATGCTTCCCAGACATGTTGCTGGGCCCCCCAACTCAACCAAGAGGTGCTACAGTGGAGTTTTTCCTGTCCGACTTCTGCGCAAGGCAAGCTGCAGAATCCACCCAGCTCCAGCTGCAGACTCTACCCAACTCACCAACTTCCCACTGCTGTGCCACAAGATCAGGATCTATTTTTATGCTGCTGTTTCCACCAGCTCATTTGTGCATTATGTTGCTTCTAGCAGTCATGGCAGAGGTGAGAAACCTCTCAAACACGGTAGTATTTTAAATCAATCACAGAATCATGGAATCGTTTGGGTTGGAAGGGACCTTAAAGCCCATCCAGTTCCAACCCCCCTGCCATGGGCAGGGACACCTTCCACCAGACCAGGTTGCTCCAAGCCTCATCCAGCCTGGCCTTGGACACTTCCAGGGATGGGGCATCCACAGCTTCTCTGGGCAACCTGCGCCAGTGCCTCCCCACCCTCTCTGAGAAGAACTTCTTCCTGATATCCAATCTAACCCTCCCCACTTTCAATTTAAACCCGTTACCCCTTGTCCTGTCACTACAGGGCCTCTTCCCTTCAGCTATGTGTGCACTGATATATACACATCATACACGTTTACTTGATCAAGTTTGTGCTTGCCTGCATGATTTTAATGGAAAAATTAGATCTTTACACATTATAAATGAAGAACATTAATGAATCAAATAAATAAACAAATAGACTAGCCAATGGCAGAGAAAAATCAATAGTGAAGACATCTGCTTTTTAACATGGGTACTTATTACATACCCACCAGAAGAATTTCTCAAGAGATGTGACAGAGATCATCAGGCCAGTAAGACCGCTCTCTTGAACAGGATCAGAGACAACAGATGGTACGGCAGTATTTCCAAACTAGAATATTTGTCAAATGGAATAGCAAATACAACAAAACCAGCAGGTATTTGCTGCACTGATTTCATGTATTCCAGCACACGTACTCACGCAACATCTTCCTGCCTGCTTTGCTCTCTCTGCAGTGTTAGCGACACACAGACATGTAGCTCATCAGTGCAGGGGTAAGCAGGGACAGCAACCAACCCATGGAAGAGTAACAGGCTGTGGTTATTGTCTTCTCATTTTTTGACAGATGTGTTGCCCTGGTGTGGTGGCAGGGCAGACCCCCTCGGCATGTTGGTACGGGGAAAGCCAGGACTAAGGGGACATCCCATGCTCTCAAAGCCTGGCATGGGATGCAGGTGACAGAGCTCACATCCCCATGGCCTTTGGCATTGGCAGAGATCACACACTTCAGTCAAGCCAGAGAGCAGGGAGGAGGAAGATAAGCATCATACAACTGTAAAAATCACAGGCAATCACTTCATATTAGTGACATTCTGCACCCTCAGTGGGGAAATGTGGCTTTTAAAACTACCTGAATTAGATTCTGGTCAAAAGAAATACAAAGTGCAGTAAAACCAAATCAAAACCAGAAAGAATTTCGCATTCATCTAAGATAGATGAGAACCTTTCAACTGCAGTCCTTAGTGTTAAAGACTGAGATTTACCGAGGTCTGTTAGTTCTTCGATGATCCCGAGCTTAACTTTACTAGCTCATTCCTGATCCTGGCTAAAAACCGAAGACGATAAAAATTTCTGGGAAGGTTTCAGACTATTTAAAAGCTAAAAGAAAAGTGTATCACAAGACACCAGTATTTACTAAAACACAGCTGAAAAGGCAAAAAGTCACTAAAACCACCTAATTTCTCTATGACTCCAAATTCAAGTGTAATGACCAACAAAACAAAACTTTCTTTGTCCTCAGTAATACTGAATAACGCTGGCAAGCCATATTAAAAAAAAAACCACAACAGATTTCTCTCAGAGCTACACACCAAACCAAACCCTAACTCGTGTGAAGTCAGCAAGGCTCTTCTCAATTTCATGGGAACGTAATTTAGACAGAAACTTTACAGAAGAAAAGCACTCCGCCCCCTGCCCAGAAAAGCAAAAACAAATCATACCAAAATAAGACATTCGTCTGTTCCCTTCTCTTCAGCAGAAATGGAGAGAACACATGACAAGCGACAGATTTTAGACATATTCCTCAAAGCAGTGGGAGAAGGCACGCTAGCGCTGAGCATCGTGCAGAAGATCGACAAAACAGGCCTGTTCCAAATGATTTACTCCCTCTAACTAGCAGACATCTTGATGTGCCTTGTGGTAATAAACAGTAATGAGCCACATAATAACCCTGGTTCCACAGCTTCGACTTCTATTTATACTAACAGTACTGAACACTAATAAAATCTCTTGCTCTTTTTATTTTTTAAACAAAATAATGGGAAGAAGTACTTTATTCTTCTACCCTGTGTTTAGGGCCTGCAGTGCTACATGACCTCCTAGCATAAAATATTGACTAGGTGATGCGGTCTACAATATACAGCCCAAATTATTAACAGCAGTGCCTATATTTTGAACCAAAACATTGGAAGAAAACCTTTCTAGCTGAGGAGCTAATCATTATCCTCTTGATTGCACCAGGGTGTAATACATTCGGAAATGTATAGTGCTATTGCATACTAATGTATAGAATGTTTTCCCTTTTCATTGCAGTGTGTTTCTGTTAGCAATCAGAAATCTTCTTTCTTGTTCAGCATAAAATGCTGCATTCCACCTATGACTTTTGCCCCTAAAAAAGTATTGGTGCCATACGACTGATAACCTCATCATCTTCTTCCAACTTTGTCGTCTTAATGTCCTGCCAGGATTTCCTTGTCTCTGCCTAAATAATTGTTCTCATCCTCTGACAAAACATTTTCATCCATTTCATTGCTGCTTCTCACACCAGAAATCCACTGCTTTTTCTATAATATGCAGAAAACCTGACTTTTCACCCATGTCTCTAAAAACAAATAACTCATTTAAAGTTAAACGTCATAACCCAGAAATTAAGTATAGTTTATTTTAGGACACCAAAATAAGCTTTCTGATACAGCTTTATTCCTATTACACTCACATGTGAGCGCATACCCTCACTAGATATAAACCGTCCTATAACCTTAGCGTTATGAAAATTTGCTCTCGGAGTATCCATGTACCATCTCCCGTACAAGAGCTTCTCCACTGCCTGCACCCTGCCAAGCTGTTTTGTACAACCAAGTAAGAAAGGTCAGATGTTGCCTCAGTCCAAGCAGCACAAAAATAAATTATCTGAATGTGAAGTAATAAAGGATCTGGTTTACATTTGTAAAAAGATGGTTCATCTAGCACTTATAAGCCACAATAGCTTGTCCATATCCCCAAAACTCAGAGTAGTCAGATTTTTAAAATCTGATTCCAGATTTGCCACTGTAAAAAAAGAGGGTGAAAAAACACCCAAACCAAAAAAACCACAGAACAAAACCAATTCTGTCAAATGATAAATTTCTGTCTGCTTTCCATATTCAATGTCATTCAAGGTTGCAAATATATTTGCCTTCAGAATAGCATGAAAAATGACAGAAAATTTCTGACATGTAACAAGTCTGCCAGGTTAGGTCTGACAAAAGTTCAGTGTTATCAAGACTTTCAATCTATCTGTAATGACATGCTGTAGGCGCTTCAAAAAATAGATGTGATGTTTGCTACTGCAATACTTCACATTTATTTATAGAGCGCATGTTGCAACATAAAAACCTCATCCATGGGACATACTCCATGTGAGCTTTCAGGCCTGCCACGATAAGTCCTACAGAAAAAGAAATTGAAAAGCCTTTCATTTAGATTAACTCGATATTAACTTGATACATGCTCTGTCTACCATCTGTGTGGGGGGAAAAAAGAAACAACCCACAGCATATTTTGAATCCATTAGTGTTCAAAAACATGGCTTATAGACCTGTGCCATGTCCCACATTCCTTGCGTATCAGTGTTGTAGAACAGCACAACGTAAAAAGGTAGTCTTACCTGAAAACCTCGTCAAGTATTTGACATGTAGGGGAAGCATGCCTTCTTTTCATGATAACAACCACCTTTGCCCAATTAAATAGCCTAGGAGCGATATGCTAAAAGGATAAGGACTGATTCCAATCCCTTCACTTCTGTGTTCTTGTTTACAATCAC
>NW_010241745.1:0-4728 GCF_000690775.1 Eurypyga helias | reverse complement strand
CTATAATTCTATGATTCTATGAAATTTAACCTTTTTGTGAATCTCACTGCACTGGGTTTGTGCAGTGTAGCACAAGAGGAACTGGAGCACCAAGCAACACCATGAAAAGCTTAACAGTTGAAACCAACATGGAAAGCTGGAGAAATACATGTGTATCACTGCTTTTCTGTAGTAGTTCACTGTAAGAGGCAACAAGGAATTCTATTTTCAATAAGAACTAAAAATAAAAAAGTATGTGGGAGAAAATAATCTTTTTTATAATTAAAATAGACTTTATAGTTTAATGTAGTGTTTAAATATTTGATTGAGTGGGAGAGAAGAACTCATTAGTGGATGTAAACACAAAACTTGAATAATTTGGGATAGAAGGATAGTGTCAAGGGAATAAATTAAGGGAAGCAGTTTTGCTATCTCTATAAATTTTGATATACTCTGCTGAGATGAAAGACCAGCAATAAGAAACCTGAACTGTTCCACATTCTAGTTTCCTGAGGGTCTCTGGCTGAAAGCTTTTTTCTACTTCATCACTTACTGTTGTGTCAAAACATAAGCAAATGCACTTGATAAAATGCAAAGAAAATCTCCAGCTCATACACATTCAACTTATTCCAGTCTGGATTACTAATACAATTTGTGTGTATCATCAATCTCCTTTCATCACTGACTGCAGTAGGAACAGATTCCCTTTTGGTTTTCAGCAACTGCATTAACCTTAACACTCCCTTTCAAACCACAAAGCAGGGTTGAAACAGTGGCATAGCTTCCCCACAGCCCGAGTCACTTCACAAAAACCCATGCTCATTGTTTCACCTATTCACTCAAAATTAGTTGATCCTGTTAACGTTGTAAGGTTGTAAGAAGAAAATGTCAGACAAACAAAATGAAACAAGCAACTCCCCCTCAACAGAATAGAAGAAAAATTCACATTGAGAGTCTGCTATGTGTTCAAGTTATATAAACTAAACTGAATATGGTTATACAAGCGAATGAATCCAGTTGAACTGTGGCACAGAATAATGACAGTAACAATATTAGAAGGTCAGTTGCGAATGGAAAAATACAGTAACGCACCAAAGGAAGACACATTACCTTTAAGATTGTAATGTTCCATGTAAAACTTTCTACTGATTTTTGCAGTTTTCTTTCTTTTAAGCCTTCTCTTGCTCCTATATTGTGCAGGTTTTCATGAAACTCCATTGCTGTGGAGAACAAGAGGGAGGAATATAGTATCTATTTTAATGCATTTTTGTGATCACAGAGTGATTTGAAACTAATAAGGTAAAAGGACAGTGAAAAAGCTTCAGAAATTTTGTTTTTCAAGCACAAATGTATCTGATCTAGTAGTGTTCAACATTATACAACATGCCAATATACACAAATCTCTCTAAGCCAAAATCCACACTGGAGTACCTGTTGGGTCACTGCCATCCAAAGATGGAGCCAAGCAAATATTTACTACAGAAAAATATTCTTTAAGCACAACTGAGTTTGTCGCATTGTATGTAAAAAACATTTTGTGAGTTGCTATTGAATAGGAACAGTAATTTCATTAAATACTCTATCCTAAGAAATTTATTTTGTGCCTTGCTCTCTTATGCACTAAATTTACACAGTTGTCCAGCTAACAGCTTATATGATGGGGGCAGCCCAGAAAAAAAACATCCCACCTTACCCCAGAGGAGAAAGGGAGTAACTGTGAAGAAGTGCCAAGTGAACCACCAAGGACACTTTACCACACCCATGTAAACTTCAGTGTCCATAAAATCCGTATCTGATCAGCAAAATTCAGATTAGCTTGATCTAAACACTGAGTAGAGTGACCAGAGATTTAACTCAACACACTGCACAAATGTAAGAAATAGTTTGTTTTCCATGCTGCTGTTACAAGTCATATAAAAAAATACAGTTTCCTTCATACAGGGGACGCAAAATGTCCTTCCATGGGTACATACATCAACCCAACATGAATTACAGCAACTCTCCCATGGAAGTAATACATTAAACTGTACTCTCAGGATAGCCATCAGTAATAACACAAAGAGTATTTTGTGGGCAAAAGTTGGCAAGTGGATGTGATTTAACAACTATGAACACAAAACAAAGTTATAGCTTAATTACAAATGATAATTTTTATAATGTTGATTGAGATCTTCTATTTGTCCAGTGAGTACATGTGCTTCTAAAGTTATATGTAATTAATTATCATGGAATAGGCATACAAACTTGCATTGGCTGTCAATCCTAGAGTATACTGACTTTTAAGGACATGATAGTTTCTATTCTTTCTAATCTTGGTACCCCAGACACGAGTCTCATTATAAAGAGATGAGTGAATGTATTCACTACACATTCCCTTATCTTACTCCCATATATACGCATATATATGGGCACATTTTAAAAATTATTCGTAAATTCATTTGAAAACAAGATTGCTCTTTTTAGCTTTTCTTGCTATTTTAAAATTTAATTACAAGGAAAATAAATGGCAAATATTTCCCCTGAATTAAACTGCTGTATCATTTTTATTTCAAACAGTTCTCTATAGCTCTGCCTCTGCCCCTAGAGTACAGCCTCAAATATACCATTTCTACTGTATTTCCCCCAAAGTTTTCTAACCAGGTGAGAAATTAAAGTTCATTCATCCATCACTGTTTCCAAGTATCCACTTCCCGTTCACATCACCCAAAAAAACCCCAATACAATCAAGAAAAGATTATGTGCAGATCCATATTTACAACATTACATTTCTAGAGTCACCATGATCTGTGCCATGAATTCTGAGACTATACTGCTTAGCTTTTGGCACCCTGTACCTCATTTTCATCTTTACAAATACTGCTCTTCAAATCCACAGGCACTAGTGATTGATAATAACCTTGAACTGAAGCTGGTCAGAGAGAGATTAAGAATAATGCTGAGGGCCTGCATGATCAATGTGAAATTGGTGTTTTGCAGATTTTAAAATTATTCTTATGTCTGCAGTGTCACTGGTATCTCAAGCACGCAGACAGTGGTGACCACATATTCTGCTAGCCAGAAAAACTCTTTTCTGATCCACTGACTCTCTTCCTTCTTTATGCAACACCATCTCAGTGCCCTTTTTCAGAAAATGAAGCAAAGTCAGAGCATCCTAGCAAGGCACACACAAGTAAATCTTCAGCAACAAGTGCCTTCTGCTTGAACAGCACGCATCAGCCCCCTCTCAACATCTCTTACAGACAGGATAGGGTAACGGTTGGACAGTTGGACTTGATGAACTTAAAGGTCTTCTGCAAACCGCAAGATTCTACGATTCAAAGTCCCCATTATCATGCTAAATTGAAGCTATCCTACTCTAAGCCTAAACACACAGCCAGGGACAATTATATTTGAACTTTATTTTTGTTTCTATTACTAGCTTGGCTTGATAAACTGAAATGGATTCTTTCACCTCTAAGTCTCATTTTTTTCACCTGTTGAATGGAAAGAATTATATTCGCTACAAAATATATGGGCATATTAATGTTAAAATACAAATGCAGCACATCATTTGACTGTTGACTACATCTCTCTTGTACTCCCCTTCTATGTTCATTCTTGTGTTTCTCCTGTTTTCTCTTAAAACTGACTAATGCATTAATAGTGGAGAGTTTATAAGAGAAGCACTATATTGCAAACCAAAACTGACTGTTTAGAAGACAAAAGAAAAAGGAAAAAAGAGTAAAGATCTTTTCATTTCCAACTAAATTAATAAAATGAAAAATATATTCATATAAATTCATGTAAAAGTGCCTTTACGATATTCATGAAAGGTAACTGAATGTTAACTGTATTTTTTTTAATAAATACACATAATTTTCTATCTCCTTGCAAGCAAAAATTAAGATATAGTGAGCAAATTACTTTTATGAGGCTTAATTACTTCTAGAATTATTAGTCCATTAGTCATTTTGAACTGCCTGAGAGCTCTTGGATGACAACAGACATATAATAACCTGATTTATGTCTCTTAATATATACCACCTACTTAATCCAAAAAGCACAAGTTACTCATGTCTTCCATTTTTTCTGACAAATGTGAAAAAGGATATCATCCACAAGCTTTTGAGTGATCATGAAGATTATGTAGGATATGTGTTGTGTTGAGACGGAATTTCCTGGCTTTTCATTTGTGCCTGTGGCACAAATGTTTTTATCTATAATGAAGTTGAGTCAGAAAGTTCAGTTTTAAAGATTTATTTTTATTAGATGCTGACTTTACTTGAATCCTTATTTACAACAATCACTGAGCTTGGAAGGCACCTCTGGAGAGCATCTAGTCCAACCGCCTTGCTCAAAGCAGGGTTAGGTAAAGCGGATTACCCAGGATTGTATCCAGTTGGCTGTTGAGTATCATGAAGAATGGAGACTCCACAATCTCTCTGGGCAACCTTGTCCAGTGTTTGACCAAACAAGATTCCAATTAAACCTTCTCTGCTCTAAGGTGAACAGTCCCAGCTCTCTCAGCCTCTCCACATATGAAAGATGATCCAGTCCATACACCTTTGTGGCCCTTCCCTGGACTCTCACCAATATTTCTGTCTCTCTCCATTACTGAGGACTCCAGACCTGTATGCAGCACTCCAGATGTGGTCTCACAGAAAGACCAGCTCCCTCAGTCTTCTGGTGGTGAAGTTCCTTAGGTATGTTCAACTTATTGACCACCTGGGCACCCGGCTCCTGTCCTCTGAAGCTGCTTTCCCACCAGTC
>NW_010241744.1:0-4369 GCF_000690775.1 Eurypyga helias | reverse complement strand
CATCGCCGCACGGAACCCGCCGGCACTAACAACAACTGCGATGGGCGGGTATGCGCATGCGTGCGGGTGCGCGCATGCGTGCGGCAGCGCCACCGGAGCACCAATCAGCGGGCGTCACTGAGCTCGCGCGGGAATCACGCGCGGGTGGCGGGCTGCTGCCTTGTCCGTGGGGACATTGGCGTGGCCAAAGGGGAAACGCTCTTTGGAATGAGGGCTGGAAACTGGGCCTTGTGGAGCGTGAGGAGGGAATAATAAATGTAGAAAACCAAAAAGGAAGTGCTTTGCTTTGGAACTGTGTGGTCATGACCATGGACCAGAGTCGGGGAGCTTGCTTAAAGGTATTCCTGAGGAGGTATCAACCACATAATACTTACAGATGTTATGTTTTCCTCTTTGGTAGGATGGTCTTAGTATTTCTGTTCCATTCTACTATAGGTAGCATCACAGCGGTGCATCTGTCTTAAATACATCAGGGAAGAAGTTGTTTAAGTGGCAGGGTGATGATAGCACAAGAGCAAATATCATGATTTGCTATCATAAATGAAATTCGGTTGAGAAAGGGTAAAAGGAGCCAATTACTGTGACAAGAGGGTTTTGAAAGTGTGTCTTCCAGTACAACCGTCCTCCACCAACTTCTCCAAAGTAAACCCTTCCCACAGGCTGCATTTCTTCATGCACTACTCCAGCGTGGGTCCCTTCCACAGGATGCAGTCCTTCAGGAGGATCCTGCTCCAGCCTGGACTTCCCACAGAGCCACAGGCTCTTTCTAGTGCAGTCACCTGCTCCGGCATGGGGTACTGCCTGGGCAGCAGGGTGGCCTCTGCCGCCTCAGTGATCTGTAGGGCACAGCCTGCCCTCTCACCACAGGCTGTCGGGTAACCTGTGCTCCAGCCACCTCCTCCCCACCTTTCAACAGCGACCTCAGTGTCTTCATGGCAGGTCTCTTAGTTTTCCCCTCTTATATATGTTAATCAGAGGTGCTAATTGGCTCGGCCATGGCCAGAGGCAGGTCTGACTTGGAGCCGGGGAAGCTTCTAGCAGATTCTCAGAGGAGCCACCCCTGTGGCCCTTCCTCTGCTACCAACCCTCAGCCACCACACAAACCCAACGCACTTTGTCAAGGTAGTTGGTGTAGAAATATTACAGTAATTTTTTTGGTCTCATGTTATCCCATTCCCTCTTACTAAATATTGTTGTGTAATTATTCTAAACACTCAAGAGTCATTCCAAGCTTACAGACTGCTACCAATAGCTGAGCTGGGATAGGAATCTCATAAAATCCTACAAGTCCTAGTGCTAAGTGGCTGTAATCTATGGAAACTTGTCATGCTTAGAGGAACTACTCATGAAGGTCCCTGGAACTGAACAGTACCAGGACAATTGTAGCTCTAATGTTGGCCACAAGGGAGCAAGCTGAAACTGTGCTGGCTGTTCTGTAAATCAAGGGATAGTCAAAGAAAGAATGGAGTCTGGGATATAAGACAAGTAGAGGAGACCTCTAGAAGGGGGAGAACATGGTCACAGGGTATTTGCATTTATGGGTTTGTTTTGCCTTTTTGGAACATTCTGATTCTGGGTTATTTTGTATTCAGATACTTAACATCAGAAACCATGTGAGTAAATTCTGAGATGTAACACTGATCTCTACATTTAGCTTCTCAGTTGAACTTATATTTTAATAACTTACTAACTCATACCAGCCTAAAAAAATTCAAATGGTTGAAATTAGTTGGTTTGCTTTATGGTAATCCTTCTGCTAATTTGATTGAGACATTAGGATTGGAAGGGAGTTAGGTTAGTTTACACAACCAGGGATCTGGATCTATGTACCACAATCTGAAGTTGTGGTTTGTTTCCTTAGGTTAAGTATCTAGATTATCAATTGCACAAGAAACCGTACAAACCCTATAATCATTCTACTTTAAAAGTCCTATTACTGCAAACAAAACAAGAAGAGGGAGCACTTTTATGAGCTTGAAGTACAGTCATTTTTTTCAGTATTTATTTCTGATACACTGTTAAAACAATCTGAGGACTCCTTTGCACAAAACTTCTGCATAGGTCAGATGCATAAAATTCTTAATTTTCTAATTAAAAGCAGAATTTCATCACTTACACATGGACGATTTTAAGACTGTTGTGAAAATAGCTGAGAACTTGCATAGCATCAGTCTATCATTAGTTTTTACAATCTGCGTGCATTCCTTAAAGCTTTTAAAAGTGCTGGACCAAGCAGCTTGTTTGTAAAATACCTCCAGAATAGTCTTTCATCTGATGATTTAAATAAAAGAGTGTTTAAAAATAGAATTTTCTATGTCTGCTCAGTGTTCTTCAGTGTACAACTGAAGTAACTGTAATGAATACAAGGGCCCTTCTCCAGGTCTTAGGATGCTGTAGCTGAGAACACAGTCTGACCTTTAATTCTCATAATCTTTCCTTCCTTAGTGCAGAACACCTTGTTGTTCACTTTGCTAGAGTTTAGAAGAGAGTTGAGAAGTCCATGTGAGTGGTAATTTGACTTAGAAAGGTAGAACTGAAAGATTTGGTTTGTCTCATTTATGAACTCTCTTTTGTCATAGAGAGTTCATAACCTGGTACGGCAGTCCCTCACACCCTTTGAATAACCAGCACACAGGTTTACTATAATAACAGTCTAGTTTGAATATGGGATCAGATTTCCAGGTATGCATTTTGAACAGTGAATGTTCAGGGATCTTAAAATACTCAAGTGTTCTGTCTTACAAGAAATGTTTTGTTTGCAGTGTGAAGCTGGAAGCCTGGTCGTTGGAAGCTGGAGGCCCTTCTGTTGATGCCACTGAGGAACAGGGGCGTGAGTGGCTTAGAACTGTTCCTGAATACCACATGGACCTATGCCTCATTGGCGTTACCATGGACTAGGGCATCTTGCTCCAAAATCAGAACAGTGCTAATATTTCTGCCTAATGGGAAAAGGAAAAGAGAACTGCACCAAATACACTCTGAGTGAAGTCAACCTGCCCATTAAGTCTGCTTTTTGCAAGCTGAGCTGGGAAGCCTGGAGAAGACTAGAGGATAATTATGTGCTTGCTTCTATTTCCTCTTGGGAGTGCCTTCCTGACAGTAAGTACTGTGTTTAATACTATGTACAGCTGATACTTTCTTGAAGATAAACCACAGAGATTAGATGGCTTTGAAGGAGTAGGCAAGCCTGAGCAGGATGAGCTGAAGGTACAAGGAGTAGCAGCCTCCTTGTGTTACTCTAATACGGGTCTCCTAGAACCAGGGACTGGGTCATTTCGGCCGAGATAGGCCCATAAAGCACGTTCCCATAGACACAACGTGGACCGGCCCAAGTGTGACCCTGGGCAGACCAGGACATGTCTGAGTAGGCTGGAGAAAGGGGGAAATGCCTCATGGCTTTGCAAGGCTCTCTGAGGCAAGAGTGAAGGTAAGGCTCTTGGTTCCAAGACACACAGTTGGATTAGGATCTTGCCTAGATTGATTTAGTAGATGTGTTGCTTTCAAGTGCTTTTTGTCCCTGTGTTCTCATCGTTACAGGAAGTTGTACTTAGTGCTTGCTAGTGAGCAAATACAGCCACTTGGACACCAGGGAGACAAAATGTAGTTTTTTCCAGGTTTGGAGAGGGGAGGTATTGAAAAGGAAACTCTTAGGTTTTCACATCCTAATGTGCCACAGGTCATGTTATCAGACAGTTTGTTTGGCTTCTGTTATTTTTAAGCTTTATTCTTTGTGTCTTAGGCTGTGCTGAGGTTTCACACTTAACTTTTTTTTTTATACCCTCTGCTTGAAGCTTTGGTACAAATCACCCTGTACACATGGCAAAACAACCTGGGACGAAGTAACTAAAATGTTATTAGAGCTTTCAGTTTTGAAGGTTATAATTGTGCACCATCATTTTGTGATGAATATGATACTTAGTGCTCTGAATGTTGTAAGTGTCCATAGAACTCAAAGTGCCTGGCCAAGACAGATAAATAGAGAGAGGAAATCTAAGCCAAAGATGTGTGAGTTGGCAGAGTGAGGAGCAGAACTTAGAGGTCCCGGCATTTCTTCACATGTGCCGCCTATGAGCATTACTATTTCCATGTTTAAACTATGACTTCCATACTTAAAATGAGGCCATTTTTGCTTTATGAAGTCACAGTCAGAAAACTACTCAGCACAAAAAAAAAATCACTGCCTTGAATGGGAATTAGTGTGTATCTTAATTTCATCACAGCTTTTATGTTGACTGTTTTAAACCATCATGCTTGCTTGTCAGCTAGACACTTCATCTCAGTAGCTGGAAGGAAAATATTCTGATCAAGGTCTCATGGGGAATAAAGATTCCACGGGTAGGTGAGCTCTGACAGAAAAGCTCACAGAATA